>NW_008706747.1:3736896-3788904 GCF_000327385.1 Lottia gigantea
CAGACTTCCATTGCCACCACCCTCACCCTCTTGCAATCCATCAATACACCAGTGCCCATGTCCATCACATCCAACATGCATCCAGTACAGCACTCAGCAGCATCCATTAAAATAGGCTGAAGCTGTTCTACTCGCAAAATTTCCCTCATTGTACACTCCGTAACATTGCTATTTCCCAAATAAGTCAGAACTCCATTTCACTTCGTTACACCAATCTAAGCCAAAGCATCAAAATCGTCTCTCTGTAAGAAAAAGGAATTAACTGTAGTCTGAAACTCAAAGTGCAATAAATGGAGTTATTTCCCTTTGACCGTAAAAGCAGACGTGTTGAAGTCTTATCGTTCATCAACAAAACAACCATTGGAAAGACGATCAACTGAAAAAAACGGGTATGAAACAGGACGAAAAACTACAGGTATGTGCAATATTTCTAGAATCTGCTCTGTATCATGTGCCAGCCAGTGGTGTTCACACAGGAGGACATGACACAACCCCAAGAGGCTAACTGCCCCCTCCCCCTCCACTTTCAAATTTCTTTCAATTTCCTTTGAGCCCAATTCTGTGGCTCCTATCAGCCCCTTAGGATTCCTAGAAACACCACTAGTGTTAAGTCTCCCAACCCACAGAAATGTTTTTAAAAAGAAAGAAGCATGCCCCAATCTGGGCCAACCTACCATATCATTGTACTCCATGACTTGTTTTCTGATGGCTGAAGTATCAGTCCATGTTATAAAATCTTCCATACTTCTATAATTCATAAACAAACAAAATAAGGGTAAACAAAGGGACATTTCTGACACATAGTGCCCACAATCTCATTAAAGTTAGACAGAACCATTTCATTTAAAACTAAAAGAATATAAAGAGGTTTTCTAAACTTTTTATGTGTATCAGAGACACTGATGGCATCAATTTACACTATTTGGTTATTTGGTTCCTGGATAATCACTGAAAGTAAGCGTTTTATGACATCACTATACCAAACGCTGGTAGAAGTAGGCCTATCTAAGGGACTTTTATGAAAATCTACAAAGCATAATCAAGCAACAGTATAAAAGTTTTAAGAAAAGTCTGTCCTATAGGCCTACCTGGTAACTAGAAAAGCTGGATCAGTTATTACTTCTGGCCCAACTCGAATATCTATACCTAGGTCAGGAAAAAATGTGTTATACAATTCATACTGACTCAAAGCAGTATGCAACGAGGGAAATTGAGAGAACAATAGCTGTTAATCTACAAGTCTTTCCCACTTTCGATATGAATGTGAAGTAAGCCTCTAGAACAAATATTAAAAAGAAATCCAATTGTCCAATTATGGAGTCAACTGTAAAACCCAAGGAAGAATTTCTATAGCTCAGTCTATATGTATATCTTGGGTGAATAAGATACAGTTTCATGATCGGTGGCTAAAAGAGTGGATGGCACCTGCCCTCTCCTGCCCTATACTTCCCACAAAACAGAAAAACATGATCAATGTCAGCTTCAAGACGAAAGGGCCATGTGCAATCTTGAATTTATATCTAAAAGGATACGTCCTTGTTCAATAAAGGTTGTTGCAGCTTTTAACGTTTCCGCCATATTTAATTTAAACATGACAACAGGCAGACGCCGTCTGAAAATAAAATATTTATAATATAAATTATATCAAATTCAACATAAAGGGAAATAAATCACATAGATGCATTGCAGAATGCCAGTTTCATGGTTTCATTTCAGCCTATATGGATTGAAAAACAAGCAAAAGATCTCAGAAGGGTCAGAAGTGGCTTAGCATCCGAACTTTCAAAGAACTTTTAACGTCCTAATCCTAATCTTAAATCCAAAACAGCTTGGCCTCTCCACTACGGTTCTATTTTCAAAAATGTCCAGTGTCCCTTTTCTCAAAAAAATCTTACGATAATCATTTGTCATGAATTTGTAATTGTACAATGAACAATACTATATTTACGGCAAAAATTGATGAAAAGGTTTTTTGAGAAACGGGGCCAAAATGTTCACTCACCTGCAGAAACTAGAAGCTGTGACATCATCAGCTTTTCCAAGATTAGATTTTCTATCTATTAACCCTAAACCATATCTGAAAATATAAAAATATCAGAAAATATGAAGACAACAAAATTCAATATTTGAAATGATATAGATCAACATTGATTATGGGTATAAAAGAGTTGAAAGCATCTGATTTTTCTTACCTATAAGGGAGATTTAAACCCGAGGCGCCTGTTTTACAGTAGATCCAACTCACGAGCAACAGAGTTGTCTAAATGTCCTTTCATCGTTAGTGTACAAACATTTGGCTTCAAAGGTGTAAATAGAGGCTATAAGCATCTTAGATCCCTTTGAAAGATTACATGCAGATTGTACACAACAATCATCATCAAAAACCAATATTAACCAGCCACAGACAATATGTAAATGTTATTCATAAACATCAAACCAGAACCTGAAACATGTTACTTTATTTCACGTCAGCAATCTCCATACAACTATTATATTTCATATTATAATGTATAATAAAAAAAGCAAATTAAAATAAATGTTCGAGCGGTTGATTTTCGACTCTTTGCAAGAGTTAAAATAATCATAGGAATAATATACAGAAAATCATATCACTGAATTGAGCACTATAGACGAAAGCCAAAATCACTAATTAGTAATAACAATATGGCCCCAAAATGGCTGCTTTAAAGAAAAAATCTTTGGACATTATGCAAGAAATCTATCATAAATATAATACAGAACACACAGAAAATCACCGGAATTAAGTACTATTTCAAATTCAAAATCACAGAGACCTCTAAGGCCCCAACTTCGCAGAATGGCTGCTTTAAACAAAAAAATCACCGAGCTGCATCAGGTCACCTACGTATATAGTATCAAGATAATCACCAGTATCAATAGTCCCTAAATGGGTTGTCCAGAGTTTTCTAATGTGTCTGACTGAAAATTCGAAAGGTTCCAATTGATGCTATCAGTATCCCAAAACACAAAAAAAAAAGTTCAGAAAACCACTTACAATCCCTTACTTCAAAAGTCACTGAAAACGATATTGTCCTGACATTCGCAGAGTTGCCTTAAATCTAATCCCAGTCTCTGCCCTCATTACCAAACATTCTATCTTCTTGACCTCATGATTTGGGTCAACATCTAGAAAATATCGTGACAATATCTTCACTAGAGCCACCTTGATTTCGTGCATCGCGAAATTCTGACCAATACAATTTCTAGGACCGGCACTGAAAGGAATGAATGCGAATGGATCCATTTTTTCGATGTTTTCGGGAGTGAAGCGTTCAGGTTTGAACACTAGCGATTCCTGCCAATACTGAGGATTGTGATGAACACAATAGATATATATGCTTGTCATAATGTCTGCCGGCAGAAGTTTTCCCAAAATATTATGGGGGGCTTCCGTCTGGCGTTGAATATAGCTAACTGTACTATGCAGGCGCAGCGATTCTTTGATGCACATGGATAAATACGGCAACTTCTGAAGGTCATTTGCTTCAAGGTCATCTGAATTTCGGCCAACGAGAAGATTGTCAATTTCTTGCTGCACTCGATCCTGAATTTCTCCATTATCAGCCAATGAAAATAAGGCCCACGAGATGGCACTCGCAGTTGTGTCGTGACCTTCAAACAAAAACGTGTTGACCTCATCTCGGATTTCAAGGTCAGTCAATCCAACGCCATTTTCATCGGACGCCATTAACAAAATATCCAAAAAATCAGTGTATTTTCCTCGTTTTTTAATACCGTCATCTGATTGGCCGTTTTCCAATAAAACTCTTTTCCGTTGGGCAATAATGTCTTCTGCTATTTTATGTATTTTTTCACAATTCTTCATAAATGACTTTCCGAGAGCTGTTCTGAAGAATATAAAATCAGGATGAAGCCATGGTTTTAAGAATCTGTCCGTTAGAATATTTCCCAGTTCGAAAATGGCCTTGACATAAGGATGTTCGTCTCCAATATCCTGACAGTTGATTTCGTACGAAAAAGCACATTTCAAAATAACGTCAAGCGTGAACATTGTGATCATGTGACAACCTTCAAAATATTCTCCTGTTTCTGCAAATTTCTGGATTTTTGAGCAAAGTTTGTCAGCAGCCCTGTTCTTAATTTGAAGATACGGTTTCAAAATTTCAAAATGAAAGGCAGGAGTCAGTAGACGTCTGTTCCGAGCCCATTTATCTCCCTTGCTTAGCAACAAGCCGTCGCCAAGCCATGGTGTAAGGAATCGATACATGAATCCCTTCGGCTCAAAAGATTTCAGCAATGGTTTAACAGATTTAGCAGACGTCAAACAAACTTCTGGTAGCAGAAACCCAAACCAGTTTGTTGTGGCATCAGGATACTGGGCGATCCGATCACGTTTCCATTTCAAGCCATGCTCGTCAGGACGTTTTGGAAAGTCATTGAGATTTCCCCAAAACCAATGAGCTGGGTCATGGTCAAAGTGGTTCAAGATGGCGGTTCGTTGACGATATTTTCTCATGAAAATGGCTGCTTTGATGGCCACATACACTAAACAGCAGAGCGTTCCCACACTGATGATAGCAGACGTCGACAAAAATTCCATTTTTAAACTCAGTAAAGCGTAGCTCAGGTTCAAGCAAAGTTTCTAATTCCTTGAATGTTAACAGCTTTACATTAAACTAATAATAATTAAAATTTGACACAAAATTCTTATGTTGAACTGTTCAGTCAACCAATCATTCACTGACTGACTGAGTCTATATGACTTGTATTCACCAAAATTCCTCTTTCAAAACAACTAACACAAAATTCAGTTTTTTATGTACCAACCAACAGTTCATTCAATGAGTTCTCACAAGATGACCAATTGTTAATCAAGTTTATATAATAAATAATGATAATTCACAAAATCCTCTTCCACAACTGACAAATTTCTTCTATGTCCTTAAACTGTTTACTTAGTCACAGGATGGTCTGGTTTTCAAATAAATCAGGGCCACTTAATGATAAATAGTGGATCAAAATGTAGCACATATTGATAATACTGTCCTGTATATTCACACAATTAAACTTTGTATTTGAACTTTTACCTATTCCTTGATTAAATTAACACAGCTATATACATATACACAGTTAGGAGATACAGATAACATATATAATATTGCACAAAAAATCTCAAGGTTCACATATAGACATAGATATTCTCATATAGACTCAAGGTTCACATATAGACATAGATATTCACATATAGACATAGATATTCACATATAGACATAGATATTCACAGCTGTTACGATGTAATACGTATTGATAATACTGTTCTACTTCTTCACCCAACAATTATACTTTGTTCTGAAACTTAATGCTTAAAGGGGGGTAATCTAGGTGTCAATTTCAACATAAAAATTGGCAAAAATTCTTGTCTCCCTTTAATACATGTATAAAGTTTTTTATAATTTTTAAAACATTGTAAATACATTCGTACGTTTAAACCAGGTTAGCAGGTTTCTGTGACCTTTCCCAAAGCTGGCTGATGACCTCGTGAAGTCATTTTTCCTTCCTCCTTAACACAATCACAAAATTCTACCCAATTTATCTCAATATTTCTCAATATTTTTGATAATTGTTACCATAGCAACAGTTTTTCTATAATAGTTATTAATGTTGTCATTGCTATTATCATTTAACATTTTCAATATTTTGAAATTCAGAAAATGCATGGAATTAACAGGAAAACTGGTTTCTGTATTTGAAGAGGTTTTAAAAAAGGAACATAACTCTTGTACTACCTTGTTAAGCTACATACAACAAATAAGTATGGCCATTGTCCATCATGGAACAATTTCAAACATAAAGATCCTAAACAAAAATAGGTGTACTATATGTTGAAACAGTGTTAGGATTCTGAATTATCGATACAGTAGAAAATAGAAGTTAAAACATGAAAAAACTGTTCAGTAGAAAACTTCATAATGCTAAGAAACTTTCAGCTCACTGAACTCAACGCTAGAAGCAGACGACAGCAGAAAGACATTTTAGCCAGCATTTAGTCCCCTTTTATTAAACTGTTTTCAGTGGTCAAAAAAACCCTAAAATAATTCTAGCGCACTGGACTTAAAATTCAAGATGACATTTAAACAAGTAGCAGACAATATTTTAGCAAGGCAGAGGACTTTTAGTTCTGTAACAATAGCAGACACATCCAATTCCACAGCAGACGACATTTAAGCAAGTAGCAGCCGACAGTGTTTACCCACCAGATGTTACTACAAATCAAGTGCAACCTTCCAGACTAATTATTAACTTGCTTTCTCCAAACATGCCTTCTTTCACAACTTTCTTCCTTCTCAAAGGTCATGAAGGTCAAGTTGGATAAAGGGACGTTTACTTGTATTTCTAATCTTAAAGGGATTGATAAATGATTTTTTTTAACTTTAGATGTATTGAGAACACTTGCACCGTTCCAGTTTTCAATCAGACGTCTGAAGGTCTAGCAATTTGATAAAGTTATTAGTAACTTTTGCGATCGTGACATCATAAAATCCTAAGTTTTTGTTGAATTGCCATAGTTACATATATACCGACTTTGTGACATCATATAATCTTTTCTATAATTACAGGAACCACAGAAATCTTCCTGAATATATGAATGATCCAAATAGAAGTCATTAATGGTTCCAGATACTCACAAAAAAAGGTAGGAAAACCTCTTTATAATCCTGTTAATTTCTTGTATTCAATGTTATTATACTTTTCAAACATTTGCCCAATAAAATAACTACAAGATACATTCCCTTGAAAGCCTGTTCGACACATTTTTTATCATTAGACAAAAATGTTTCCAAGGCAATTGTCTTCTGGTGTAAACCAATCAAGCAGACGACAATTCTTTGTGCACGTCTGCCACTTTCTGACCTTTATTGATTACCTCCCTTAGAAGATATCTGATCGGCAATTCTTTAATAATTAAGGACATATTAAGTTTGAATTCACGGGATCCCAGTCTTTGGAACGTTCCCACCGCCTGGAACATGCTGTGATATAATTGTAACGAGTAATTCCTTAATTAATTTGAATTATTGAAACTGAGATTAGATAAGAAAGTTAGTGATGTCATGATGAATAATTTGCCAACATTGTATCAAATTGTATGACTATGTTGAGAAAGAAATTTTTGACCAATAAATAAATCAAGATCAACGATCTTAACCGCAATACGAAACCCAAAATCCAAACAATATATTGGTGAAACATTGGTAGCAGCTATTGAACTTGTGAAGGCAAGGCTTTGTTTTAGCCAGAAGGGTGAAAATCTTGAGACAGAAATTGTAACCCAATCCTTTCTCCCATTGTTCAATAATATATTGGTTTTTGATAATATTCTATAAATACAATTAATTTTGGGGAGAGGAAGGGAGGTTGTTTAAAAAAATTGGCTGAGCCTTGAAGTAGAAATACTTTATAATGCTAAGAGGTGTATAATAGAATTGGTTTACCCTTGTTTCCAAATATTACAGGCCACTAATATTTATTCTAATTTTTACTTTTAATATCCAATCAAATTACTTTATTTCTTAAAATATATTTTATCTTAGTTAAAATTTGGGAAACAAGGACCCAATACAGCTAGCTGGAAAATAGATGGTTAATTTGCCAAATTGAACCGAAGACTGAGAACTCATTGAACAGTGATCTGTCTGAAAGCTGAGCTGATTCTCAATAATTCAACAGTGGCTAAACTACCTCCGGGACTGATTGAACCAAGTCCACGGGCTTGGGAGGGGCAAAAACCCATTAAAGTCCACGGGCCCCCCACTAATCTAGTTGAGCCACTTCGACACAAGAACAAAATGATAAATGACAAAAATTGACACTTGATTATTACAATTTATGTAAATCTTATTTTCGATGGAAATAAACAAAATATTTTTGACAAGAACTCAAACAAACTCAAGTCATAAAAATTGTCATTTCCTAAAATCCTAATTTTCTAATCAGAACTTTGAAGAGACATGTTTGCTTAGCAACAATAAAAAATCAAAATGGCCAAACAAACCATTGGGTCACTGTCTATCAAAAATAAATTTTCATAAAATCGTCTCTCAAAGAATGAGAAAAGTTTGAATGGATGTGTTTATTTTGTGCAAATAAAACAAAATGTCCGAACAATGGCTGCCTATCAAAAGTACATCTCACTAAATCCTCCTCATAAGAATTAAATGGGCATGTTGATTCAGGGAGGGTCAAGCTAAAAATGTCACTGGTCCAAAAAGGTTTCAGAGACTCAAACGAAATAAAGGGACGAATTTACTGTAGAAAATTAAAGCGCAAAAACAAATGTCAAAATGTAAGACAAGCTGTTTGACTGGTCCATCAAAAAATTAATTTCAAGAAACACTCTCTTTAACCAATCATAAATAAACAAATTAAAATCAGTTTAGTCAGAATTGACAAGGTTTGAGCAGACGCACAAAAAATAGGAGTGTGAAAAGGGAAAAGAATGGATATGAAACAGGGATAGTTTGGAATACCTTTAAACCTAAAGATGGGCTCTTTCTGCCATTCAGTGGAACGATGGAAATTTTGGGCAAGGGTATTAACCTACAATTTTTAGTGATTTCCACCAAGGGATTTGGAAAGTGTACTGCTTATGTGGCCTAGTTGCTTTTTCTATGTTAACACTTTCAACCTAAAGATGGGATCAAGTCAAGCTGCCCCTTGACAGGATCTGAGAGCCATAAGATATTCAAAGATAGCAAAAACCTCATTAATATAAGAGTATTATAAATGCTATGATATCAGGCGCTCTGGGTTCAAATCCCTTGATGAAATAAAACAGCCCTATTCCAAATTGAGAATTATAGGCATTGCATTTCAAACGTCTGATCAATATTGAAATTCGGAATTTCCTTTAAAAAAAGAGTAAGGCATTTCAAACCAACCAACCAATATCAAGACTGCATTCATAATAGTGAAAAGAAATTAACAACCAAAAACATAATCAGCAAACAATGCGAAAACTGGTGTCAAAAATGAAAGAATTAACGCAAACATTAGGAAATGAGAGGCTATAAACCGAACGAGACAGCATTGTGTTGATAATGAGGCTATAGAATTGGGTATTACCATGACAATGGGGTACCTGGAAACCCACTTTACACGTTTAAAAGACAGCGTTAATCGGAATAAAGATTTCTTGATTTAATGACAAGGTGTTTCACGCCTTTATTTTATTTAAGTTAATTAGGGTTTGAGATATTATTATTGATTATTTTGAGGGGAGGGGAGTGAGAACTTGAAAGGAAGGTGGAAAAGACGTGGAATTGGGGGAGGGGGAGGGGGGGGAATGGGGATGAAATGAGTAAAGATACCATCATCAACTTGTTTTCGTTTTATACTGAATATTATTTTTGTGTCCTAGAAGTATATTCTTGCTTTGATCAGTTATTATAGGTTATTTTGGATATGTTATGTGCTGAAGGGAAACTATGTAGAAGAGATAACTACTTGTTAACAGTTTCAATGGAGAAATTTAACTTTGGATTAGAACTTCTCTGTACAAAAAAAAAAAATGTTAATAATGATAATAAACTTACAGTTTTTCTAATAATTGTGAAGAAGATTCCACTCTAAATGGATCTTTAATATCTAATACTTTTATTTTCTTTGCCAGTTGTCTGATGGTTGCCGTCAACTTTTTATATCTGAAAAATACAAAACATTACCGATATCAAAAATGTTCAGGGTCGGAAAATGTCAATGTTTCTTATCACTTACTCTGTTTGTCGCTGGTATACTTTTTCTAGTTCACAAGGCTTGTATTTTATTTCAGTTATTCATTATCCTACTTTTAATTTTTTCCTGAACTCTTTAACGATCTTACGTTTCAAAATGTAGCCAGAAGCTGATGTTCACTGACACTGATTTTTAACCAAAGTTCTATCAGCTGGTAAAGTTTATATTTGGATGACTTAATCCCTTAAAGACAGCACTTTAATCTCTAATCTAATTCTAGTTCATCACTCATCATACAATTCTTAGAAACGGTGTTAAAAATATTCCTAGAGTTATTTTCAGAATTAAAAAGTTTCTGGTATAAAAATATAATGACTCATCAACTAATGTATGTCAATCAGAGAATTTGTTACATTCCTGAAGATCAAGCATTATGCTTCAAGTCAAATTGTGGTTGCCTGTTTTAGGACTCAACGAAATCAAATGCAAGAATAGATTTGATCTGAATCTATGAATAATCTTCAGTAAAACATATTCTGTTTGAATTGAAATAGTTTTCATGTTGAAATCCATAGTCTCTACTTGTGACTTAGGCCAGTGCTTCTATAGGAGAGTATCTTCTATAACGCCTATAACAATCAGTGGCAGGGGGTACAAATAGGGGGCAGACTGACTCAATGGGGGATAACTGCTGAGGCTGAATGCAAATTTTTGTTACTCTGTGGTGGTGTCATAGTCGCAAGCCTCTCATAGAGTGTCTTAGAGGGTTTTCACAAGAAAATTTAAGAAAAAATGAATTGATTTTGTGCATTCTGACATCACATATTTTGGAGAAAAACGAAGACATTTAGATTTGATGAAAATAAAGTGGGGGTACAATTGGGGGTACAAACGACTTTTCTAGGGGGGCAAATGCCTCCACTGTTCCCCCACTGACTACAATCTAGGTAAACCATGCCTGGCTATATGAATAATTCCTTGGAGAAGTCAATAACTTTCCAACTGTGGTAGTGACAGTACTTCCCTCTAAAACCGTTGGACTTGATAAGATCATATGCAATCTCAGTAAATCTCATCTTCACAATGGCAAGCTATTACGAACTAGTTTAAAATTCTATTGTCACAGCCAGTGCTTCCGAGAGCGAGTTCAGTGTTGGATTTCAACCCCTATCTGGGTTGTCTTAGTTAAGTTTAGTATTTGTCTGCATTAAGCTATACTTTAAACAATGTCATTCTTTTCTGGTGGTCTACTTGGTCTCAATATTTAATGGAGTTTTATTATTAACTAATAATATTACAGTTTTTCTTTAACTGAGTTGTTTTATTTAAGTTTAAGTATTGTATTTTGACTGGATTAAGTTGAATACCATACAAAGTCATATACTTTTAACCTAACCACTTTTTTGCGAGTTTCTACCTGCCTGTGGCTTCCCGCATGAGTCAGAACATTACAACCTTCTGACTGAACCAACAGGAATAACCGTCAGAAAACTGTTAATTATGATTACAATACCAACTTAACAACGATTATTATCTGCCATGAGTCTCTTTTATTCTAATGTTCTTTAAGTGTTATGACAGCAGATGAGAAAGAACCAACTATTTTTTGTCTTGTCTACCAGATGGTCCTTGAAGTCACCTCTACAGTATTCCCCACCCCTGCTTCCTGTATTCATATTGCCCACTGTTCTGCACCGGCCCCATTTCTCCCAGCTAGCAGATATTCAGTAATAAACGTAAAAGAACTCTATGGGGAATGACTGTAAGATATTCCCCCAGCATTACTTCTTGTATCCTCATGGACAACATCTCACCCCTACCTTTAAGATGTTCACTGAACTGAACACCAATGGGAACTGAATCAGTCAACTTCTTGTGTCCCCACTTGTTGAGTTATGTCCCCCCTTAACTCCACCCCCCCCCCCCCCCTCACCCTCCTCCCCCTTACTGCCCTATCTACATAACAGGTAATCAGTAATGTATGCCAATAAACTCTGTATTTACCTGGAATTGGGAACTGTGTGAGTCACCTGTAAGAATAATCCCTCACCCTTACTACCTGTATCCCCCACCCCCTACCAAATATATAATATACATGTCAGTGAACTTTGTATTTACCTGGAATTTATCAAGACTATGGGAACTGAATGAGTCACCTGTAAGATATTTCATCATCAACATTTCTAGAAGATTTGTGGCTTTTCGATTTCTTTTATTCTTAGTGCATTATTCACTGTATACTAAAAAGTATAATCTGAAACTCTCACTCCTGTCTCCTGTTCAGTGAGTTCTCATGCTTTTCTCATACATTGCTATACACTAGCTGTCCTGATGAGGATTGAGTATCTGAAACATGTGTGTCAGCAGTATGAGATGAGCTCTTGTCAATTATATAACATTCAGTTCTATATTGGAAAGTTAATTTCCATTTCTAAAAACTAACAGTCCTGATGAGGATTGAGTATCTGAAACATGTGTGTCAGCAGTACGAGATGAGCTCTAGTCAATAAGCTAACATTAGGTCTATATAAGTAACTAGCTCAAAATTTGAGCCTTCAAGTCCATGTGTATCCATAATTATTCACGTTTGAAAGTTAAAAATTCATCTCAAATTTTAGTGAGACTATGCTATATATAGAAAACACATATATAGAAATAGACAGTGAAATTTCTAGTTTGAGGTATATTTGAAGGGATTACACGATTTTCATGCGTTTTAGTACTATAGTACCTAAAGTGAAACATGGTATAATTATGTGTTTCCATACTACTGACACAGTAAGACAATGTTAAAATAAAAAGATCTATCTAAATGTTTATTGTTATCTGTTTAACAGGTTGATTTGTTTTACAGAAACCGACTCTGAGACATCTAATTATATAACCATTTACATCTATTACAACATACAAGTCTAATAACAATAATAAGAGTGGGTTACTTGTTTTTTTGCTTCAGATTGGGCTAATGCACTGATGCTATGCAGTGTGTAATGAGGGAAATAATGATAAAAGATAAATAAGTTTGGCATGTTTTTGCTGGTTTTTTAATTGTTCTTGATCTGGCTAATAAATTCAAGGCCTTGTGCCATGCAGTGTGCAATGATGGAAGTTTGCCAGGAAAGTGCCCAGTGCAATAACACAGTGTAGATGCTTTTTAAAGTGCAGGCATACAAGCAGTCTTGGTTGAAGATTTTTGTCGCCGATTAGAGTTTTGAGTAAAATTTTGCTAGACAGGCCGTCATCATCCAATCAGATTCATTTTCCTTTCAGTTGTATGCTCCGCAAGTGATTATCAACAAGGTGGAAAACAACACTTATTGTCTCCTTGTGTGCCCATGCCAGCCGGTGAAACTCTCGACAAAATCTCTAACCAAGACCTTCAATGCTTCATGTGCCCACACATTATTGTTCAATATCCATAGAAAATCTTGAATTCGTGGTTGAAGAAAAAATGGGAGATATTATCTCAACCTGAACCTTAGACTTCCATGCTTCTGAGGGAAAAGATACAAGGAACCAAAACCTGGACGCAACGTGTCCAGATCAGCAAAATAAAAAATAGCTAAAACGAAAGTAGAGTTAAAAAAAACGTAAACATACTTGGTATAGTCTTCTCTGCGCTGAATAAAATATCGTTTCAGTATTTTCAGCTCTTGGATATTATTATCAACCTCCCAAGATATAAAATCAACCTTTTTCAGCAACTTTTTCTCATGATATTTCAGTTTTCTAACCATTTTGACAAATTTTTTGTTTGTTTACATCGAGCACGTGTTTTAACCGGAAGTCTAGAGAATTAACAGGGGAGATAATTCATAAATGATTTAGTAGACTAGCCTACAACTAAATAATTTCAACAAGAGATGCCTTTTAAGAATGAAGAAATGATTTGATTTTTTCGCGATTGGAATTAGGGCCTACTCTTTGTTATTGTCAAAATGGCACTGAAAGTATTCAGAGTTTCATTGTTCCCTAGCCAATGCTTTCAGTCTACCCCGTCAAGCAATAAACTAGGTTAATATCAAAATAAAAACCAAATGTCTTTAATCAAAGTCTTTTTTACCCCCCCCCCCCCCCCTACCTAATGATGCCCAGTAACGCCAGTCATGCTAAAGCTATGATTAACATAGTTCCCAAACACGCTCGGCAGTGGCGTAAAACTCCAAAACCCCCGGTTCAATGAATTACCAATAAAAGAGTAATTAATATAAAGGGAGGTAATTGAGCCTATGTTTATTTAAGACTATATTAAAATCGATCGGAAATCTTTCCCACGGTTTCAAACATCCTTCTTTAACAATAATCTCTACATAGTCAAAACTCGCCTTAAAGAGGCTAGCTCGGTAAAATCGGGGCAATTAAGATGCCCATGAAATCGGACTAGAGCGGGGTTTGAGAGGAGCAAATTCAATGGTTAGGGGTAACTTTAATAACTGAGAGTCTTTGTGAAGCCTTAACTATAACTGGTTTCTGTGGGTTATGCGCATTGGTTGTTTTTGATCGTCAGAATCTAGTATGTTGTGTTTAATTCGCTCACCTTTCTGGAACACCTGATGCCACTTTGGAAGTGATTTTGTCAACGCTATGTCTTATTTCGGGGAGTCCATTGGCAGACAATTCTTTTGATATGGACGCTTACACTGTTTAGCATTTGGATGGGCCTAAACTCAAATGGATATCTTTTGCTAAACATTTAGGTAAGCATTCCCTAATAATACAAACGTTTGGTTCAATAGGTCCGAATTTTCTTACGCTTTCGCGTGTCGACCCTACGAATTGGTCTCTGCTTGCAACCATTTTAACTTGTTTTCAAAAAACTCCCCAAAGAAAGTAACCAGCTGACGTAGCCACTTTAATAAAAGCGATTAAAAAAGAAAAGAAGTTTTTACTTTGTATTACTTTGTAATAATACCGTGAATAACCAACACAGCCCAACCAATTGGCGCGAAATAGCACGTGCTATAAAGCTAGGGTACTTGAAAGGTTGCAGTAGTAAATGGAATTAAATGATCGTCGCGTGGAACAGATCGATAAGGGATCGATATTCTTTTTTGATTTTAAAACAATTTAACTTGTAAAAGATTATAGAAATTGTCGTATTAACCCCTGGCCCGTGTTTTATTAATATTGGCAATTTTTACTCCTGGGAATTTCAGATTGGTGTTAAAATTTACTATGGCATAAACAAATAATTATTAACATAATGAACTATGTGGACTCTCTGAAAGGGGTTCCGAGTTACCGAACCAATACCGAATTAACCTTCAATTTTTGGCTATATGGATTCTCTGAAAGGGATGCCTAGTTGTCAAACTCAGTATTAGCATTGCGAACACTCTGAAAGGGGTGTCACAAACTATAATTGTGGAATATCCATCATCCTTTGGCAAGTGAAAAATTGACAAGGAATTGTCACAATTTTTGGTCATATGAAAAATTCTTTAAAAAATGACTGAGTATTCGTATTTTATTGTTTATGACGTCACTACCCTCCCCCCCCCCCCCCCAAAAAAAAAACAAAAAAACAAGCATTAAAAGTCGCCAGGAGATGAAAGGCTTCCATTTCATGTTCCATTCCATATTTCAAGTAAACGTAAGTTTCCATTGGAAACTGTTGAAGTTCTAGCAACTGCTAACCGGAACTGTTAAGTGCTTATTTTAAAATATAGATTTACCATTATATACGGAGTTCTAAACCGGAAGTGTTCGCGTGTAACTGTTTATTTTATGTCGTGTTGAGGGTGCTTGAGTTCGAAACCCCGTTTTAAAATAAATACTAAATGAAGTTTGATATTAACTTAAAATTCAGAATCGATTGATTTTCTGTGTTGAAAAAGTTACGATGAACATTCAGGTCTTTACATGTTGATGGGTTCGAATCCCGGGGGAGGGGTGGGGTGGTAGTTGCCCAAAATATAGGATAAGCAAAGTCTAAGCACAGATATCATTTTTGTATACAACTGCTCTATAACTTGAGTGATATGAGTTGAAAGCCGACATCGGTCCGACTCAGTGAAGAACATGTGTGGCAGCAGAATTTTTCTTACCTTGAGAAACTAGAATTCAAACCCACTGTATCTGATCGTCTAATCGTCATTTTTAATACTGGAAAGTACATGTGGGTGTGGTATTCAACAAGTCCTTCATTGCTGTACCAGTCGTAGATTTTATCCGTGGTTTTAGGCCTTTATTTCGGTATTTCCAAGTTTGTAACTTCGTTCCGAGTAAAATTCCGGAAATTGCAACAGAAATCGATTAAAAAACTGGTATTTTGAAAATAAATCTTATGATATAATGTTTATTTTACGATCATCTTTGTTAAAGTTGTAAATCATTGTCAATATTGGTATAGGACATGTCAACTGAGTAAAAAATACATTAATATGATTTGTCAGGGATCGATTTTACCTCGGGGCGTTTAAAATATAGATTAAAATTGATAGATGGTTGGCTCGCCCCTTTGGAACAAGTTATGGTAGCCTACTTTGGTGCGGAGGTGGGTGTTTAAATAGTCTCAAAGATATTTGTGAAGATTTCAAAACGTAGATCCATTCGGACGAGGTAAAAAAGGGTAGACTTAATATTTGGGGTCAAAACAAGTGACTTCAAAGTCACATGAAGATGAGTTGACTAATTTGTCAGTTTTTCGACGATAATTGGATGTTGTCATCTTTAACAAATAACTCCAGTCCTTATAATAGACATGTCACCGGTAATGAGGGCTGTATGACGTCACATTGACTTCTGATCAAAGGAACGTTTTACGTCACGCTTCGATGACGTCGAACTGGTCACATAGCGGTACTCTAAAGAAATGGCATTTCAATAGGTTACAGACGCAAGTGAGATGTAAGGGATCGCAAGGTGGAATCGCTCATGCGTCACCGCTCATTTATTTGCCATGCTTCATTGCCGCGGAATAGCGGAACATCCCTAATCGCCTACTCGACATATGTTCCCAGAAAGAATGGGGGTTTAATAATGATCCTTATTTGCTTGTAGACTGTCGGTATTCGGAAGTGAATTCATTCGATTGAAATGTGACCCGATTATTCAAGTTTAAAGGGTCACTGGTCCGAATAAAGAGGCTATGTGACATATATTTATAAGGGTATTGAAACGCTTTCAGACGCGCACCTGTCGTTTTTGGCGTGTCGCGAAATGTTTGGGGGGTTTATCACTCATTGTAGAATTTATAAATTTGAATTATCGTGGCTATACACTTGGGCAAAAGACGTGCCATCCAATTTTATTTTGTGTATAGATGGGTGGTTTGTACATCTATCTGGTGTAGTTGACCCATTCCGATGACTGATCACCCAGCTCTAGTATATTAATCATTAGTAATAATATCTAACGTGTATATGGATGTGACAGTCTATTAAGAACATGAAATAAATCATTATTTATCATCAAGACACATATTTTACACGTACATTACACGTACATGGTATAACATTACCTAAAACTGTCATAACCTTATTATAGATGTTTCATTTAAAAATAATGACGTCTCTATGAATAATAGGTTCAGCGGTCAAGTAGAGGCAACGAAATTGTCAAGACAATCAAAATGTGGCAGCAATTTGGTGGATTGCTAATCACATTCCACCTCCTAAAAATCAGATATTCAAATGTTCTGAGATCAGTGGCAGCGCAGGCTCCCGAGACTGGTGGTACACAAATAGGGGGCAGAATGACGTAATGGGGGACTGAATTAAAATATCGACAACTCTCTGGAGGCACTGGGCATTATAGTCGCAAGCCTCTCATAGAGCGTCTGAAAGAGTTCTTTCAAGAAAATTTTCGAAAATTTGAATTGAATTCGATGTTTCCTGACACATATTTTGGGGCAGCCCCCTTGCTAAATCCCCCCCCCCCCCCATAAGAATCACCCTCGGGCCCTCTAAAGATTAAGACCTATATAATCTAGTCAATCTGATAAAGAAATGATTGAAGGGTGTTTAAACTGATCAAAGATTGATGTTCTAACCCAGGAAATCAGTCCGACGCGTGACGGCGTGTGTCGAAACGTGTCACCCAATCAAGCGTGACGATAATCTTAAGGCGTGACTGGTGAAGCGTGACGGTGTACAATGATCAGCTACTGTTTCATGACCGGCTGCGCTGTGATGTGTAAGAAACTGTAAGATGTTGGTAATATTTGTGCCTTGTATTTCCCACCCTAGTCTTAATAGAATCGTTACTTGGCTTTTATACCTTTCCCTTTTGTTACTGTACCGTCTTTGTACAGTTACATCAATGAGTTAGGGATACGGAAGATGAGGAATTGAATGGGCTTCGACTCAAATTTTCTTGGTAGACCTACGTTATCAAAAGCGTGGAGCCCTTCTTTTTAGAGAAGGGGTGTTCTGAGAATACTTCTACTTGAAAAATTTCTTTGATTTGTCATGCGAGACGTCCTGGGAAAGTATCTGTTTAGCCACAAAAAGGCGATATAATTGGGACTGGCAGCAGATTCGACAGGGTGCTTACCTTAAATAACCGTTACAGGCGGATTAATCATTATATAATCGTTTACCTAATTATTTGATAAATAAAAATTTAGAGTGTTTCTCAAAAGTAAGCAATACCAGACTCTTTGCCAACCATTGAAAATTTACCTTTGAGCTCCAATTTACAGAACGCAGTCCCTAACAGAAACCCTTAACCGCAATGTTACAACCTAAATTTCCTAATAGGTCTGTCGTCCAAGCTTTCATAAGTATGACATTATGAAATAAATGTGTGCTTTTACGTCCTATTTTTTAGCTATTATGTATGTTCTTAAAGATACCCTCTTATAAAAGCACTGGTCATGGTCACAAGAATTTTTTTCATGTAGGCCCTATACATTATCATTTACTTCAGATTAAAAGAAACATGCTAAAAGCCCTTTAATATTATTGCCATGTCGAGTATAATCAAAATATGGCCCCAGTAAAGCGTGACGGCCCCTTAAAATTACTCCAGTGAAAATATACTGCTACCTCAATTAGGCATCTATTCACCTCTCTATACTGCACCTTGCTAGATCATTACGCCACGCAAACTAGGTCGAATAAACACACGCGCCTTTTCCCTCCAAATCGATGAATTTATTTCACGAAAATTTTCAGCAGTAAAGTTAGATCTCACTTGAAACGATTTGTGTGAATTATTTTCAGAAATTCTGAAATTTGAAAAGTTTTCATTGTTTGAAATAAAGTTGCCCGCTACTCGGCGTAGGAATAAGTGTAGTATATGGTCGGAACTACCATGTGTTATTAAAGTTTTGTGTATTGGGGTAGGAACACTGTTATTTGTTGTGAAGTTTGTGTTAGGGTTTTTCAATTGATTTTGTCGATGAAATTTCAGGGATAATTCGTCGAATTTTGAGGAATTACATGGAGCTAATAGCTGATATATTCCGTATGTGACACGAAGTGGATTTAAATTCTGTTATTTTGGATTACGATGCGGAAAGCCTGGGTAATAAGCGTGGTTATTATTATATTGAAATGCCTCAATATCGAAGGTGAGTTGTGAATCAGTGAGAATTTATCAAGAAGTGAGATAGTAGCTTCTTTCTAATCAATTTACACCAAGACGTGCATTGAATTTCTGATAAAGTTCTGATTCAATTTGAACTTGAAATAAACTTGTAATATTACAGGGCAATATCAACGATATGCCACAGTAAAATACCGGTGTATATGAAGTACTGATATCGTTATTAGACTAGGAAAGTTATATATCGGAGGGCGATATCAGTTGTATTGCCCTGACCCTAAAATTGATTAAAATAACTGGCCTTGAGAAGGGGGTGCCCTATTTACAAGTCATTCTTTCATAGAGATTAGGGTTCTAGTGGTTTAAATTAACAAATTATTATTCAATAGAAGGCACTGGCACAGGTAAAGCTTGGAATTAACGAAGTATTTAAGGACTATATGAAATGATATTACTTGGTCTTAAGTTTGTTCCTTCTTTAAATTGTGTTGCCATTATTGTTGGAAATAATGGAATATATCAGGGCCATAACTGCGATATTCCATAGTAAATAGCTGGTGTATATCAATTGCAGATTCCTTTATTATGCAGCTTTATATTGGAGGGCAATATGAATGATATTCCATAGTTTCTATTGATATATTTTGATACACAGTACTATTATTTGTTTTTAAGTTAATATCACAACTCTGGACTTTCAGTGAGGGGGGAGGGGAGAGGGAGACAAATTTTCAACTATGTGACTCAAGTCTTTCAAGTTTTCAAAATTTTTCAAGGGTGACAAAATTTTTCTTAAGGGGGCCTCATTAGCTATGGTCCTGAAAGTAGTATCATCTGCTTTTGGTTTTTAAGTTGATGGCAAATCGGGAAATTTGACAAAAATCATAGTAGGTTACTTCCCTCTTTGAAAATTTTACATCACTGTTTATTACAAATTGTATCAGAAGTCCAAAAAGTGAAAGAATTCTAAATAAAATGCCAATTCATACTTATTCCCCTTTCTCCTGAAAATTCGTCTCTAGGATTAATTCCATAGTGCCGAAAGGAGACAAAGAGTTAAAGAATTTGGTATAAAATGTCCACACGCCAACTTGAAGTTTTTTATTTGGTTAACATTTGAAAATGTAATGATATTTTAATTTAAACTCTGTGTCGTGCGTCTGACAATCTCTAGAACAGATGGTGAAGTGAAAATAAAGACGGTAAAGATCATGTTCCATCTTGTACTACCATATGGTGTATAGAGGATAGCTTTCCCACGCTGACTGACTCTAGGGTAGTGTGTGGGGAGAGGGGATGATGTGATTGGGGCTGGTAGGGGGTAAGAGAAAGGGTAGAGGTTTGGGGTTTTGTCCTGCCATCTAGTACACTGACTTCTGCTTTCCCCACGGCAATGTGTGGAGAAGGGGTGAAGCAGTTGAGGTAGGGGTGACAGTGATTTTTTGGGAGGTAGGGGCAAGAGAGGGGTGGAGATGGATTAGTGAAATTTGTACAGCAATATGATGTACTGAGTTTGGCTTTCCTCACACTGACTCAAAGGTGGGGGAGATGGGGTGAATCTTGTGGGGGGGGGGGGGAATTTTTGGGGGGTTTGTGGTAAGAGAGGGGTGGTGATGAACTAATGAAATTTGTACAGCAATATGATGTGCTGAGTTTGGCTTTCGACTACGGTGTAGTGTAGAGTGGGGAAGGGGGGTTAAATTTTTGGGGTAAGGTTAGTGGTAAGGGTGAAGTGAAAGAGGGGTGGTTCAGTGGGGTGTTTACTTTGATGGCTTGGTTTAATTTATATAATGGTAACAGCTGGCCGAGTCTCGAAAGCACTTACTGTAAGGAGGATTCGAACCTAATGGCCAAGCAGATGACCATCCAACTCTCTGTCAACAGAGATTTAATTTCCCATCTCTAACGCAATTTTCAGCACGCTACGCTATTATCAGCTCCGCCCTTTACCAAGGGGAGACAACTGATAAAAACTGTGTTTATCAGTTTCTGTCTTGTCCTCAGATCAAATTTCATGATAAAAAAATTCTTACACAGAGAACTTAACTGCCAGATGTTTGAAATTTAACACTCTTTTATACACATGGCGTCCATTGCAAGTCCTTGTAGCCAGAATCAGTTATATAGGTTGGAGGAGCTGATATAGAAACAGTGTCTACGTTTGAATGGGACAATAAACAATGTTACTGGCTGTGCACATGAAAGATCCCTCGACAATTGGGAATTGCAATGCCACTGTCCTGGCAAAATTTCCTTCATTTCGCACATTTCTTATTTTCTACTGAACTGATGATTTTGCTCTGGACACCATTTATTGTCAGATATGATAATTTGATAAGTAAAGACTATGGTTTGTGTGGAATGGCCATGTATTTCAATTGACTAAATTTATAACTGTAATATATAGGCTTAGTCAACTATTAGTTATAATATACAATATTTCACTGATTAAAGAGCATGGTATATCTGTCATGGGATACTGTATCTTTTATTAATGTTCCCTATTTTCTACTGTATCAACATGGTACTGATCACCAAAACCGTAGCAGTCTGATAAACTAAATTCATGACTATATATATATATATATAAGCTTAGTCAACTGTTATAATAGTATGAGTGATAATCTATAGTAAATATAAACCATGGTATATCTGATAGGGGGCAGTGTATCTTGTCCTTATTTCTACTGTATCAATATGGTACTGATCACCATACCTCCTGACAGTCTCATCTTATTCTGTCCTTTCTGATAAACAAAATTCATGGATAACATATTTGGTGATACGTCTATTCGCACGTAAACAATAATGATTGACAAAATTTATTAAATATAGTCTATGGTTTATAAACACTAGTATCTATAATGTCTCGTTCCCACGGGAGTTTTATTATCATCATTTTACACTTGAAGAACAACATTGTTCAAATATAAATACTATCTTCAATTTTCAATTTGAAAAAAAATTTGGTGAGTTATAATACTGAAAATTAATAAAAACATTTATTGTTAAAGTTTTGATGCTTGTCATCATTTTTACAGATTTTAAATTTTTTTAGTGAAAATAATGAAATTTAAGGAAAAACAATCATTGTTAAAACAGAAATACCATCTTTACTTTTAGATTTTTAAAAAATTTAGTGAGTAATAATGAAATATAAGAAAAACATGAAAGAGATTGTAAAGAGGTTTTCTAAAATTCTTCAAGTTTATCAGAGACACTGATAGCATCAATTTGCATCATTCCAATTTTCAATCAGATGTCTGTGGTTACTGCAATTCTACTAAAACTAAGCATTTAATGACGTCACAAATCGCGAAGGGCCTTATGTGATATAGCATATTTTGAACTTTGAACTTGGTGGGAGTAAGTTTACATCAGATGACAATGCACCTCAAAGCATAAGTTCTCCTTCACCCATTTAGTAGGATGTAAAACTCCATTTCATTTCATATTCAAAGCCAAAAATTGAACTTCGAATTGAAGAACTTTGAACTCAGTGATTGTATACTTTTAGATACATTTTAACAATACATGCATAAAGTCTACATCATTTGACAATACACCTCAAGGCGTAAGTTCTCGTTCAAATTTCACAAGATGTAACAGAAGAATTCTTGATTTAAACAGGAGAATATTTACCTTCGTGTCTTGTGTACAAACGCGTTTTTAAAATCAACAAAGCGCGGCAGAATTTTTAGATTCAACAATTGAATCATACAGTTGGTGGGAAAATAAATTTTATGTCCGTCATTGGTTGTACTGTGTGCATGCTAGAGAGGATTTCATAATGGCTTGCTCGCAAAGTCAGGGGGTTTAATCTTTTGATACTATAGATAAACTCTAAGCTTAAATATTTGTTTTACCAGATGAAACTGCAGACAGAGCTTAATTTCAGCTATCTGTATAGTCATCTTAATATTTACTTTACTAGCTGATAGAGCTCAATTTCAGTTATCTGTATAGTTATCTTAATATTTACTGTACCAGCGGATAGAGCTCAATTTCAGCTTTCTGTATAGTTATCTTAATATTTACTTTACCAGCTGATAGAGCTCAATTTCAGTTAGCTGTATAGTCATCTAAATATTTACTTTACTAGCTGATAGAGCTCAATTTCAGCTATCTGTATAGTCATTTAAATATTTAATTTACTAGCTGATAGAGCTCAATTTCAGCTTTGTGTCTCTTTTCGGAAATCAAATATCTGCACGAGAACTTGATGTTGGATTTTAATTCTGCACAGTGATAAGGATAGATGATGAAATTTTTTCAGTGTTGTCTGTCTTTCTGTTAGAAATCAAGGATTTGCTTCACAATATTAACAAAACCAATATCTTATTGAACACTGGGAGAATGGTTTTAGTTATTACAAAACTGACAAACAGTTTTCAGTGCATCTTTAACCAGTTGAAATGTTGTTGCAGTAGTTTTAAAAATAGATTTGATCTTGGTTCGAAATAGATTTGGTGACTCATTTTCATTCCATCATAGAATAATACTGTTTCTTTAGTCTCTAAATGATTCTCTTCAGTTTCGATGGCTGGTTTTGATAGATGTTGTCCAGCTGGGGTTAGATTTTTTAACTTTGGTTTTTTGGCTAGGAAAAATTGGTAGATGTTGTCCAGTTAGGGTTAGAAAAACATAGTGATTTTGGTGTGTTTTATATGCTGTTCATTAGGCCTGTAACCAGACTTGATTGTTCGGAAGGGCAAGTAATATATCTGGAGGGGTGTTTAATTGAAGTAATGGAATGGGTCAGTTGTCAGAATTTTTTCAGAAAGGCGATCCTTTTTCAGACGGGGCATTCAGTGGCAGAGCCAGGTTTACGTCTGAGAGGGGGCGAAATATCTGAGATTGCCCGAAATTTCTAACCTTGTTTTTTGCCTAAAAAATTTGCTTTCGGGGCTGCGAGGTGCTTCCTCTGCCCCCTTTGGCTTTGCCACTGGGGGCATTGCCCCCTGCCCCCTCATGCCCCCCTGTATCTACAGGCCCGCTTCTTAATATAAGACCTCACCCATTTCCTATATATAAGTAAAAATGCCTTCAAATTCTTAAAGAAAATACACAGTTAACCCTCTTTCATTATGACAATTTAACCCCCTGTAATTATCTCCTAATTTCTTAATTCATTCTATGATAGTTACGCAGGTGAATAGAGTTCGTTTTTCAATTCCCATCATTCACTTCTATTCTTTACTCCGTTCAGTTGACCTTACTTGACCTTTAGTGACATCGTGAATACACTTCTGAATGTACACAAGTAAACAAATAACGTAATTTTTCTACTTATATTTATAAAATTGTTTCTATGGGTTTGATATGCCATGCTATTAAGTATAATTTTTTTTGAATCGCTTTGTACTTTTATGTGACTAAATGATTTGGGAGGGAGTTTTTGAAAGTTTGAAGATTTGTGCACTGGGCAAGGTTACTAAGGGCGTAGCCTGGTTGTGTCTCCAGGATGGGTCGTTTTTTATTTATCTGATTTTTGTATTTCTTTAAATCTGGGTTTTATCCCAGTTAAAATTTTGCGAAAATATCCCCAGGGTCATCTTGTCGAAATATTTTGTGTCCTTGAAATGGAAATCTCGATTTTTTATTTTCCAGGTTTCCCATCATGCCACCCTAACCCGTGTAGAAATGGGAGTACGTGTAAATCTCGGAATAGCGGAGACAGTTATTGTTTGTAAGTAGCTTTTACTTTTAACTCCCTTGTACGCTATGGTCTACGAACTTTTTACATCAAAACCAACCTACACATAATATACAAAAACCCCTAAATCCATATACATAAGTACTCTAAATTCGCAAAGCCCTGATGAGGATTGTGTACCTGAAACACATATTGTTAACATGAGATGAGCTCTAGTCAATTTGCTAACAGTAACAATAGTTAACTCCTATCTTGGAAAGTTAACGCCAATCCCCAAAACTGGCTGTCCTGATGAGGATTGTGTATCTGAACCACATATTGTTAACATGAGATGAGCTCTAGTCAATTAGCTAACAGTAACAATAGTTAACTCCTCTATTGGAAAGTTAAACCCATATCTAAAACTATTTGTCCTGATGAGGATTGTGTATCTGAAACACATGTTAACATGAGAAGAGCTCTAGTCTATTAGCTAACATTAACTCCTCTATTGGAAAGTTAAACCCATATCTAAAACTATTTGTCCTGATGAGGATTGTGTATCTGAAACACATGTTAACATGAGATGAGCTCTAGTCAATTAGATAACATTAACAATAGGTAGGCCCTATATTGGAAAGTTAAACCCGTAAACTAGCTGTCCTGATGAGGATTGTATATCTGAAACATATGTCAGCAGCATGAGATGAGCTGTAGTCAATAAGGGGGCCAAATTTGCTCCCGAAAAAACCTCAAATGAAATTAATATATCAAGCCATTAATATATCAATCAATCTAGCCCCTATAAAAATTAATAAATCATATAAAAAAAGATGGAAATCTAGCACAAATAAAAATATATTTAACCCTATAATGTGAAAAAAAGAAGAAAATTTATAATGACCTGTGACCTTTTACCTGAAAGATCAAAGAGAATTGCCTGTAATTAGTGAATTATTAACGAGCTAATTAGTAAGAATGATACTGCACTGATCTGTTGATGATTATAACTTTGACAAATTAGAACAAGTCACACTATCAGAGGCGAAAACTAATATGTCCAATTTCACTTTTCTCCTGTTTTTATTTATTAAAAAATGAGCACAGATCTCATGTACTTTTGTCTGAATTTTGTCATTGAGTGGATTGTTGTTCAGAATTTAATTTATTGCTTGATAATCATAGCTTTGATAAATTAGTCCAGGTCAAACAATCACAAGGTGAAAACCATTTTGTCTAAAAAAATCCCTGTTTTTTCTTTTTATTACTTATTGTAGCAAAAATATGTTTTGTTAGTAAATTGTCTAAATTTTGTCATTGAGTGGATTGTAGTTATAGAATGTCAATGGGGACTTATTGATTTTAGTATGTTTTGTTTTAGTGTGAACAACTTTTTTGATTTTGACGCAGTAAGTGAAATTTGTGAGTTTGAAAATTGTTTTGTCAGTCTATGGATTATGGTTTAAGATTTGCAATTTAGACAGATTTCAGTTTTATTTTATTCATCTTTTGGATTTTTTTTAAAATGGATACAGAAAACATGTGTTTATGTTTGAAAATTGTCCAAATTTTATTACTGGTAAGAAGTATTGAAAATAAACAATTTAGAAATTCTTAAGAAAACTGCAGTTAACCTTTCAACAAGATGGCTGCCAGCCAAAAATAGTGATTTTCAATTGTACAATTAGTTTTGTGTGGAATTTTTAGATGAATGGAGAGGTCTGAATTTGTGAAAAAGCATCAAGTCGTTCTGATTGGACAATAAACCGAGGCCCTGCGTGTTAGGCTGTGCACATAAAAGATCCTTTGACAGTTGAAAATCGAAACGGAGTAGGCTAATTCTGCTGTCCTTGCAAAATTTCCCTCATTGCACAGTTCATAGTGTTACTTGTCCTCGTTAGCCCAATCAATACAGAAAAGTAGGACGAAAACTCCATTTAATTTCGTTACAATGCTTGTAGATTAGTATTTGGATGGTAGAGTTTTTTTTAAATAGAGTCTTTGAAATATCTAATATTGTTAAAACGCAGAATTCTATCATGAATGTGGACTGAAATCCATGAAAAAATCGTCTATGTAATGACGTGCTCCTTTTTTTTTGTCCGTCTGCCAAGATAGTAAAATCTCCCGCCAAAATATTCCTCATTTAGGTGTTGATGAGGGTATATTAATATAGAGGTAATTGTAATTCTAACAGCTAATAATTTCTGATACCAAATTCTACGAAGCTCTGCGTAAATCAACCAGGAATTTTGATGACACTTTTATGCAGACGGCAAAGAATTTTTTGAAAAAGCGTGCCAAATGTGTAGCGTTCGTGATGAAATATGAGAGGAACCGTATCCAAGCATTATATTTTAGTCTGGACGCCCACTTCACTGGATCGAAACCAGAATATTATTCGAAACATTAAAGAGAGGTGTGGTATGTCAAACTAAGGACAGAGTTTGATCTCGAAAACTTTAAGGGATTTTAAAAGGTTTTCTCAAGATTTTATGTGCATCGGGGACACTGATAGCATTAATTTGCACCATTCATATTTTCAGTCAGACGTCTGTGGTTCCTATAATTCCATGAAAACTAAGCGTTTATGACGTCAATATCGAAAACATCCTTCGATATTATTAGCTTCTCTGGAGCAAGACGTCAGAAACGCTTAATTTTAGTGATATTGCAATAACCGTCTGATTGAAAATTGGATTGATAAAAAACTTCCTTCCATTGCCATCCCCTCAAATTACCTCAATTGTTTCAATAACAGCATTCCTTATCTAATAACAACCTTAATCATATTATGAGATTGGCAGAAAGTCGTAATATTTTGATCTATGATGGCTTTTTCTTGGCCTTACCGTGAAATATTTTTGGCCTCTCGCTTAAATATTTGTGTTTTTCATTAACCTACCGTTTACACTCTTCACATTTCGTGTTAAGTAACAGACGTTATTTTTATTCATTTTTCTTCTGGAATCATTTTTCTGCCAATATTTAATGTCTTCCAAGAGTTGCAGGAATTTCGATTTTGAAACAGCGGCACGTCTGAAAAACAACGATCATTGAACTCAAACCTCATATTATTTGCTTTGAAAGCAAAATTTTATCCTTTAGTTCATTTTGAATGGACCAAAAGTAATTGTGTTCTTTCCTTCTCCCTTGTTCAAGTTCATTCATTCAATTATTCATTCATTCAATCATTCATTCATTCATTCAATTATGCATTAACCATTATTACATCTTTGAACAATTAGTCTATCCATTCATTCATTCATTACATTTATTCATTCATTACATTTATTCATTCATTACATTTAATCATTCATTCATTCATTCATTCATTCATTTATTCATTCATTTATTCATTCATTCATTCATTCATTCATTCATTCATTCATTCATTTATTCTTTCATTCATTCATTCATTCCATTCATTCATTCATTACATTTATTCATTCATTACATTTATTCATTCATTACATTTATTCATTCATTACATTTATTCATTCATTACATTTATTCATTCATTCATTCATTCATTCAACTGCTCCTGTTTTTTCTCATCCATCCATTCAAGTGTACATACATTCATTCATTCATTCATTCGTATTCATCCCCTCCTCTTTTCCCTCTATCCATCCATCCTTAATTCATTCATTCATCCATCTTTTGGAAGACATCAGAAACCAAATTTTAATTCTTCATTTAGGATCAAAACCTCAAACTTCAATTCAAGATGTCCACAGAGAAATTGGTTTATTTTTTAATTTCCTTTTGGCTGGAGGCAAAATCAACATTGGAAATTAACTCAAAATAACGAAAAATAGAAAAATTATCAAGAGTCAGTCAGCCACATCGCAGACCCAATAAAATACCACATTTTTTCAATTAATAATGTATTTTTAATCTCAAGTTTTTACTTGTCTGGGAGAAGTTATGTTAAATTTAGAAAATAGTAACAGTGTCAAAATGTAGCAGAATTGACAAACGCAAGCTTAAAGACACTTTAAGTGTTTTTGCTTTCTTTTGAATTGAGCAGATATTTGGCACTCGGTAATAGAGAGTTCACATATTTTGTAATACTTTGCGATATCGACTCGTTATTCCTCCTAGAGGGTTCACATGAAGGCTTTTTAAGTACCGGTAACTGAAAATAGAAGTTTTAGCGTTCCAGTCATCTGATTGGTCAATCACTGAAATTGATTTTAAATTAAGTTTTATTATCCAATCAGATTAATGTATTTTGTCAGATCTGGATTTAATCTACTTTAAGTTTTCAAGAAGAATGTCCTTCTAAAAAGAAAGAGAGAATATTTTTGTCCGAGTGCAAGTCAGACTACATGTAATGAGTGTGTTTTAAGAACACATAGAATATGTGCCGAACATGACTTGACCGGTGGTTGTTGTCATCGGTTACAAACAATGTTTGATTTCTCAAACCTTTCCACACCACTTTGTTGTTTTGAAGCTAAAACACAATTGAATTCAATTTTCATAACTTTTGGATTAACTTTAAAAAAGTGTAAAAAATTGTTAGTTACAATTTGATTCTTAGGTGTTTAGGGTTGAAAACACTGGAGAATTCTAATGCCACAGCCATCTATTTTGAGAGTCAACCTTTTGTCGGCTCTTATAGCGCTGCCAAATTCTTATGTTTGGCAGTTCTTCCAAAAGTCTGCCTATTAAATTTTGCTCCAAATAAGTAATCAGGAACTTTCTGGTTCCATGGCCAGTCCTTTCGTGGTGTCAGTTTTCAATTTGTCCACATGGAGTAGAAAATAATCATGCCTTAACCAGTGTTTTCAAATATTCACCCAATAACCTTGCAGATGACATTCCAACACTGTTTAAATACTTTGATATTTCAACTTAATTCAGCAGGTGCTTTGATAAAGTTGAAATATCATTTTTTACTGTAACTTTTTCAAATTTGATAGCTCACTGACAGGTGAATTTAAATAAAAAAGTTACAAATTTAAATTAAAAATGGCAATAAATTTTTAAAAAAGACATTTCATCAATTCATTTCATCCGTTAAGCCTCCATTTTGAAAGCAAACAAAAGCAGAAAGGGAAAATATCGTCAACCATAAAAATTGTCATCAGATTTGCAAATGTAAAACTGGTATTGAAAAGATGTGAAGGCATCTGCTCAATTTAATGTCATATTGTATTAGGAGGTCAAGGGTCACCCCAGGGGTCGTAGGTCACAAGTGGGGTAGGGTATGAACGAAGAAAGCTATTGTCCTGCTCTGTGATTGGTTGAGGATGTCAGGTGTTAAGAACTGACAGGTGTAAAATGTAGCCACCAGAAACCACTGTTAAAATTTGGTTGTTATCTTGTTTTGAATGTTTACATACCTTGTATTATATGGTTTGGACAAAGGAAATTCTTTGACAGGTCTTTATAAAATGTTTGCCTCCATTTTACATGTATAGTACACTATGTTTGAAGATACATTGTAAAATGTTTATAGGCATTTTTTTTTTGCTATTGAGTAAAGAATGCAAACTTTTCAAAAATACTTAAAGTTCTATATATAGGGAAATTAATTGCCCCCATTTCTAAAACTATCAGTCCTGATGAGGATTTCATATCCAAAGCATCTATACGCAGTTGAACAAATTATAAATGGGTTCTGTTAACTACCCCCCTCCTCTCCTATTCCAACCCCCCAGGACTCTGCAAAACAGTCTTGTATTACCCCTTTCCCTGAAGCCCTACGTGTCACCCTTAAATCCCTAACTTGTTTATTCAAATGAATTTTAACACTTTTTTAATTGATTTTACACCCTTATATAATAACTATAAAAAAAATACCACCCTAAGGCCTGGGGGTGGGGCAGTTAATCTATATGTAGGCTTACAAGTGTTAAACATGAACAAAAAATAGCCCCAGGGCCCAATATACATTGTATACCCATGTAACCATTCATATTGAAAAACTTTAACCCCTAGGGGCTTGAGGGTTGCTTGCTCTATGTCACAGTGTACTAAATTGCCAATTATTAGCATGGAGCAGTATTATGACATGCCCTAGGAAATGGACATACTACATTAATTTAACAATAGTTTTACAATATACTTAGTTAAAAAATCACACGTATAGTGACAATCTTATATAACAAACAAACATAAATAAAACAGGTTTGTAAAGAGATTTTCTAGTCTTTGTATGTGTATCTGGGACACTTATAGCTTTTCGTTTGGATGTCTTTGGTTCCTGTAATTCTGCAAAAGACTTGAAAACAAATTTTGGCATTACTGAAAGCAAAACAATTAAAGAAATGGCATCTACAATGTCTAGGGCTCTTAGCACTCTGATTGGCTTGCACGAGGAAAGAAAATTATCTTAAGATGTCAAGGTATTAGACTGAGTTTGTAATAGCTTGACATAGTGAAGATATACCTTGATCTGCCCAAACATTACTCATAAATTGTCATGTGAAAAAGCTACTTTTCAAATCAGACTACAGACTACAGACAGACTGATGTCAAAAGTTAAGTGCCCATAATAATCAAGCCCCCTGAGAAAATCAACTCAAAAATATCAAATTTTACTAATCGCATTATGATCTACTTGTAGTATATCAAATATAAGCCTAAACACTTGAGATATAGATGGGCTTGTTTTAATTATGAGCATATGGACCTGGGTTTTGAGACTAGGATTTTGGAAAAATTCGTGGGGTCAGGGAAGTCTGATAAGGTTGTACACAGGTGTGATGGACTGGCGGAGCTGAAATTTGGGGGTGACGAAGTCTGATAAGGTTGTACACAGGTGCAGTGGACTGGCTGAGCTGAAATTTGGGGGTGACGAAGTCTAATAAGGATGTACACAGGTGCGGTGGACTGGCTGAGCTGAAATTTGGGGGTGACGAAGTCTAATAAGGTTGTACACAGGTGCGGTGGACTGGCTGAGCTGAAATTCAGGGGTGACGATGTCTAATAAGAAATTGGTATCAAAATGTTTTCCGGGATCAGAAAAGTCCATGAGAAATTTGTGTTTTTTATGCAGGTGCAGTAGATTGGCATGTTGGAACTGACTCTGCTTCTTAAACATCCTCAACAGTTGGAAATTAAAAATTGTAGGCTAATGCTGCTGTCCAGGGAATCTCTCATTGAACATTGCTTGGCATATGGATGTAAAACTCCAATCTTTATTATGCTACTTAATACTATCTATACCTGAATAAGTTTCCTATTTTATGGAGGATATTGACTGTCGGTTATTTGAGCAGCCCTGTCGGTCATGTCCGGCATATAGAGCCAAATCAAGAGCCCTGTAACGAACCATATTCAAATAAGACATGACAAGTACTGTAATAGAATGGATTATCATTTTAATACTCAATGAGAAAATATCAAGACAACACAATAGAAGGGAGTCGTTAACAAGTGGATAAACCTGATTTTGGCAGTATTTGACGTACGAGTGTCGAAGTTGAGAATTCTCACGATTATTTTATCCTGGTCGTTGAGTCGTATGAATAAATTAAGTCAGATTATCGTATAAAATATGGGATTACTTTCAAGGGTTTTTGTCAATAAATTTTATATAAGGATGTGAATATTGATACATTTGAAGAACCCCTTGAAAGAGACGTCTGCGCCATATTCAGGTGTTGATTTTAATCTTGAATATATGTTAATAGTCTTCAGAAGTACTAGAAATAAACGAAAATCATATAATTCCTTAAAAAATACTTCAAACTAGGAATTTTACTCATTATTTCTATATATGTCTTTTCTATATATCATAGAGTATCTTAAATTGACGAGTTGTCATTTTAACATTCAAACGCAGATAATTCTGAACACACATGGATTTGAAGACCCAAATTTCGACTGGTGAGCTATGAACACTATTAGTGATTGGCTCAGCTAAAAAATTCCGGTTTCTGAGACTAAGGCACGAATGGCGCATCTGTCCCTTTAAGTGCGATTTAGAATTCTAGGTCAAATCTAAAACTAGGTCTCATTGAAAGTCTAGAAAACGTTTGGATCTTGAAATTTAGCATTTCTACTCCACTTTTTCAAGAACATTTCATGAAAATAATTGAAAAAGTGTCAAATTTGAGAGAAAACTGTGATAAAATATACTTGATTTGTAATTAGTTTAGATTTAGAATGTGTTTGATAATGAATTAAAGGTTTAATTAGAATATATTTTTTATGTCTGTCTAAGTAAACAGATTGCAGTGAAATTGACTAGTGTTTTTCTGGTTTTTAAAAAGCAAGGACGATATTTGTGAACTTGCTACTGTCTGTTTGCTTGTAAAGTTACACAAAATTTATCCACATTTTTTTCTTACTTCTAATTAATTTTGGGCAAGGCAGATATTGTAAAACATGCTTTTGACTAATTTTTAGCTTGTACTTTCAGAAATTGAGAACGTTAAATTCTGGCAGAAACGGTGCCAATATGATTAAAATTGGATATTTCATATCACATTTTTTCTGAAGTGACCTATTCTCATCCACGATCTGACCGAATTGTTATGCATATCTTGTTCAAAGTCATTTAATAATCAACCAATCAAAGACTTTGTGTAAAATTCCATTACATTGCATTTAATTCCAACATCTTGCAGTAAAAAATGGCGGTTGTTTTCACTTGACAAAGTACAGATTATAATGTGCAGTAGAAGCTGCATGGCGTGTAGTTATAGTCACAGTTGTCCAGTATATCATAGACGGAGGATTAGTCACAGTCTTCCAGTTCAATTTAGACAGGGTTGTTAAAAATCAGCTTGTAGCTTCGATTCCAATATAAATAAACTGAGATTCTGATAGGCAACATCTGTACTGTGAATGAAACACTTCAGATACCAACTTTGAAGGGGGGAGAGGCTGAAGAGGGCATTGCCTCTGGTGGAAGAAGAAGAGGGGTGGGGGAGTTGAGTTGATTCTCAAAAGCACTGGTTGTGGCATTTATGATTCCAACGTAAACAAATTCAGATTATGATTAAAGCATTTCAGATACAAAGAATTTTCAGGGGTGTTATGTTTGTAAGGGGTTAAGAAAATGACACATCGTCAGTCGAGGGACCTTTAATGTGTACAGCTTAGAGCTCACTGGGTCTGGTTTATTGTCTCATTGGAACGACCATTGGAACGGCATCCCTGACCTGCATCACTTTCCAGGAGGAAAACTCTGAAAATTATCCCTGGGCCTCCTCCTTGTCCCCCCCCTTTTCTCCCCCCTCTTGTTTTCCTTCCTCCTGCCCCAATCAATCTTGTAGAGTGAATTCCAGTATCTAATCTCTCGTGAATGTTAAGATATGAGTCATTAGGTAACAAACTAATTACCAGTAATTCTTATTTTCTTATCAACCTGAACTAATTCTTCTCTAGTCTAAGATTTTTCAACAGGGATTCCCCTCTAGTCGATTAGATGGAACCATAAAGTAAGTCCCTGTATGCTACAAGCTGTGCACATTAATAAAAACTCTACAATAGAAAGAGTAGGTGTCCATCCCTTATTGTGAAACTAAGATACAGTTGCTCAAGCCCCACTCCCTGTAGACCTAATACCCCATTAAAACCACACGCCACAAAACCACATTCTTCAACCCATCTGTAAGAAAGTGCATGTCAGTATGAGTCATAGGTCAGTGATTGTAGAAAAATAAGTTGGAGATAAACATAGCTTTCGGGGACCCCATCACCCCTTACCTTCCCCCCTCCCCCCATATAACTCAACCCTCTCACCCATCTGTACAAAGCCACAAACCTAATGTAAGAAAGTGCATGTCAGGATGAGTCATATGAATGATAAGATTTCATCTTGTAGAGAATAAGGTAGAGATAAAACATGGCACAGTTAGAACAGTATCTGATAATTCTCATCTGCTCTTGTATAATACTACAACTTGGTTAGTGAGACTTACTATTCTTAATACATGTGTATTGCACCTTGTCTTAAACATGATTTATTTCTACTTTTTCTTTTGTTGGCTTATTCATTCATTTATATATTTCTTCTACTTGTTCCTAACATCATTTATTCATTCAAGAATTAGTTTATTTGTGGATGATAAATCTCATTCATTCATTCATTAGCTGCTCACGCATGTATTTCATTCATTTGCTCATTCATTTTGTTCATTCATTCATTCATTCAATCATTCAATCTATTTGTATTATTCATTCATTCATTAATTCATTAACTATTCATTAATTTTTTATCCGTTCTTTTGATCTTCAACTAACATTCATTCATTCATTTATTTCCCAATTCATTCATTCATCCATTCATTCATTTCCCCATTCATTCATTCATCCATTCATTCATTTCCCAATTCATTCATTCATTCATTCATTCAACCATTATTTTATCTAATCGATATGGAGAGTTTAACCCTAGGTTATTTTTCCTATTAAAAGTTTGAAAGTTGGTGATACGTTGAAATGAAATAATACTATCAGTTTATCCAAAGAACCTGTTATTTCCAACCTGCAATTCCACACGGAATCAATAAAATTCTTCCTGCAACTCAGCTGTTTGGAATTGGTCTAGACTCTGTGAAACTTGCAGGAATTCTGGCACCGAACTGGAATAAGATTGATCTTCACTAAAGCATGAAAGAGGTTTTTTTTTAATCAGAGTGGATTCCGTTGGTTAAATTACAGTTTTAATGTAGAAAGAGCAATTTAATACTTAAGCTTGTATCGTTATGCCCCTTCTCTTCTGCAGGGGTAGCCTCAGTGGCTCAGTGAGTTAGAGGCTTGCTCTCTAACCTGAGAGCCCAATGCTTAATCCTGGTATAGGTCAAGATAATAATTAATACAGGGGCTGACAAGGAAAGAGTCTAGTTAAGTCTAGTCGTTCAGATGGGACATTAAACCATGGTCCTGTGTGCTATAGACTGTGCACTTTAAAAATCCCTCGACAGTTGGAAATCAAAAAAAGTAGGCTAGCTAATACTACTGTCTATTTCTCTCATTGCACACTGCATTGTCTTCTGGTATTATATTTTGAAGTGAAAATTAAATGACTGTATCACTTTGTTATATTTATGTTATTGTTGCCTATGAAGAAAATACGGCAAAAAAAATTCTTGCTAGTAGATTTTTGTACCCAACTTTCTCATTTGTGGGTTAATGTATTTTCCGTATGTGATGAAGGCTCATGCTTTACGAGGGTGACTGGTGCAGCAAAGGGGCTTGGTAGAATACATACCAACAGAATTGATGGCTGGTTGTTTGGTTATACAAGCCAACCTAGAGGGTGTAAGATTGTAGCCATTCTAGAGGGGGTAAAGGCCAACCTATATGAGTATAAATGGTTTCTGTATGTGATGAAGGCTCATACTTGGTGCAGCAAAGGGGTTCGGTAGAATACCAACAGATTTGATGGCTGGTCGGTATGCAATACAGGGTGTAAAGATCATTGATCACAGCCATTCTAGAGGATGTAAAATATATGTAAAAGCTAGTAGAAACCATCTTAGAGGGGTAAGGGATCATAGTGAATATAGTAGCCAAGCCAACCTTCAGCGTGTAAAGTGTTATAGTAAAGATAGTAGTAAGCCAACCTAGAGTGTACAAAGGGTGTTCCCTAAGATAGCAGTAAGCCAACCTAGAGTGTACAAAGGGTGTTCCCTAAGATAGCAGTAAGCCAACCTAGAGTGTACAAAGGGTGTTCCCTAAGATAGTAGTAAGCCAACCTAGAGTGTGTAAAGGGCCACAGTGAATATTGCAGCCAATATAAAGAAAAAATGACTTGTTATAAGACCTAAAAATTTTCCTAAAATTTGAACTAATTATATTTGTGGAAATTAAATTTCAAAGTAAAGTTCTAAAACTGTGAAACACTTGAAAATTGTCTGCTATCTCAATTGAAACACTTGAAACATTGTGGCTAAAAACCTGAGAAAAAACTTAGAGTGTGTTTATTTTCTGTTGAGTTTAAAATTTTGATTTTATTTTTGATATAAATTTACAACTACCTTACACATTCCCTACAATAATTATAAAAAAACAGTTTGACTAAATTTATTACCTTTTCAGACAGAAAGGAAAATGGACTTTAAAGAGATTGTAAAGTGGTTTTCTAAATTTTGTATCAGGGACACTGATAGCATCGATTTAAACCATTTCAATTTTCAATCAGACGTCTGTGGTTCCTGCAATTCCACTAAAACTAAGTGTTTTATGACGTCACCCCCTCCCCGCAAAATTTGCTTCTATCACATAAGACCTTTGCGGGTATGGCGAATTGCTAGAACCACAGACATCTGAATGGTGTAAATTGATGCTATCAGTGTTCCAGATACATATAAAAAATTAAGAAAACCTCTTTACAATCCCTTTAAGATGTACCCATTGCAATATTGAACAGTTAGCATATATTAGGCATCCTTTCTCAAATCGTGCACATCAAAGATTCCTCAACAGTCGGAAATCAGAAAAGAGTAAGTTGGCAAAATTTCATTTATTGCACACTGCATGGTGTTGGCCGTCTTCATTAGCCAATTACTTGGAAAAAAAATAGAACGTAAAACACCATTCATTTCATTTCTTTTTTAAATATGATTTTAGATTATTGGCAACATAAAAAATTATTTTACACTCAACAAACATGATAATAATTCACAAGAACATGTACTTCATACTACGTTGTATTTTTTCTGTATTTTCCCACGAAATCTTAATATAATTATTAACTACACTTATATCATCAGTGGTAATCAGTACAAAATATTATACACTACTTCAATACAGCTTTATAGGTACTTATAATTAATATACCAATATCAAACTATAGTATCTTATAGTAAACTATTCTAGGATTATAGTGCTATAGAGTTAGAAACTCTGTCAGTCTAGGACTTGAGCGCTATAGGGTTAGAAACTACATCAAGATCCGAAATGACGATCACACGAGTTATTAAAAAATGTTAATGAATATCTAACATCCACCCAAATTTGTTTTAAAATTGGAGAATTCAAATAAAGGTACAGGTATTGAAATTTCTAAAGTAAGTATGTTTATTTAGATATACCTTTGACCTAATTAGATATCAAACAGGGGTATAAATATATTTAAAAACAAGCACCTGCTCTCAACCTAGCCGTCTGATTGGTCGATATTTATTCAATACAGTAATCTGATTGGATAATAGTGTGAGAAAATCACCTTGAGTCTCTATCCCACACTGAATGTCTTGCCCAGACAATTTGTCATGTTGCTATAAATGATTTTTTGATTGAATAGTCCCTTGCCCTCAGGCGTTATCCACACATTTTTAATAAAAAATTTGTTAACTGTTTGATATTGTGTTTTTGTTTAATTTATTAACGAATTAATCAAAATTTAAGATAATTAAAAAAATTATTTTTTAACATTTTGATGCATCAATTTAAGACATTTATATTTCCAGTTCTCTTCAAATAACTTTTAAATTTTATAAAAAAAACATTGATTTTGAATAGTTTTATGTTTGCCAAGCAGAATATTCTACAGACATCTGATTGAAAATTGGAATGGTGCAAATTAATGCTGTCAGTGTCCCTGACACACTTAACAAGTGTAGAAAACCTCTGAACAATCCTTGGATGAGAAAAATTGTCAATCAGACGTCTGTGGTTCCTGCAATTCCACTAAAACAAAGTGTTTTATGACGTCACTATGGCAAAAGCTACTCATAATATCTATATGTATAGCCTCAGTGATAGTGACATTATGAAAGCTTGGTTTTAGTGGAATTGCAGGAACCACAGACGTCTGATTGAAAATTGGAATGGTGTAAATTGATGCTATCAGTGCCCCAGATACATATAAAAAATTTAAAAAACAATCCCTTTAATTAATAAGACAAATTTTGTCAAGTGAAAAAATAAAAGTACAAATTTCATCAATCAAAGCCGTCAAAATTTTTTACGTTCGAATCAAAGTCAGTTTGTCGCCAAATTCTTAAAACGGTAAACAAGAAATTTTATTGAAATTGATTAGAAATTGCCAAAAAACGCAGGCGGGCAAACACAAGGTTTTCAACAATGGAGGTAAAAATGTAGGGTTAATTGATCTCGCCCCAGTATTTTGTCGTATTGAGTAAACAGTCTTGTTTACATATCACTACAAAAAAAAAAAAATTTTAACGTTACTACACCATCGTCAAACTCTTAAACAATTATAGATTTGTTTTCGCGTTTTTTTCTAGTTTTTATGTTTTTTCAAAAGTTACCAGTAAAATGATAAATTTTGGAGAAATCGTTGAATTTTTTTGTCTGAATTTTCACCTGAAAAGTTTTTGAGTGAAGGTTAAGGGTAGGGAAAGGATCGTTTTCAGCTTATTCCTTGACTCCAATGGCCACTTTTGTATCATAGAATACAGTGATTTGATTGGATAATCAGCTAATACAGCCAATCAGAGCCCCCAACATTATGGCTTAGGGTTCACAGAATTCGTGAATGCCTCCGATTGGCTGTATTTGCTAGCGTACAATCCAATCAAATCATTGCATTTACAAACTTACTCAAGAGCAGTAATTCTTTCAAATACAAGCTAGAATTATAACCCACAGTCACCATTATTTAATATAATCAAACAAATACTGTCATTCTAAAGCTGTAAATTACAGAAAGATGAAGAAGGGAAAGAGAAACTTCTAGATCTTAACAACAGAATGGTGTCAAAACATGGATTTTAATTCAGAATAAAACAAATGTCTGTTTTTATATTTTTTATTGATGAAATGTAAACGGAAGTAGAGTGGATGAAATATGCCTTATTGCCCTCAAAGCTATAAACCTTAGATTTCATTAAAGGACATCTGGGTGGCTGTTGGGATGATTGAAATTGTAACAACGTCTGATTGAAAATTAGAATGGTGTAAATTGATGCCATCAGTGTTCCAAATACATATGAAACCTCTTTACAATCCTTTTATTATCAGCTCAAAACAAAACATACATCTGACCTTTATAGGGCATTCTGGCACATTATGTCATGGCAGCAGCCCAACACAAAACATACTTCTGACCTTTATAGGGCATTCTGGCACATTATGTCATGGCAGCAGCCCAACACAAAACATACATCTGACCTTTATAGGGCATTCTGGCCCATTATGTCATGGCAGCAGCCCAACACAAAAAATACTTTTGATCGGGATAGGGAAAGCAGGTGCATTCTGGCGCATGGGGCATTTTACACCAGCGGAGTAAAAAGCTAATATTTACCCATATTAAGCTGTAAATTAACAATCAATTGGTAAAGATTATCTGAGAACATTACTATTGTTACAACCTCTAGGGAAATTCTTCACCTGCCTCTCTTACACTTGAATGGATGAGTGAATTAATGCACAAGAAAGGAGCAGTTGAATGAATGAATGAATGAATGAATGAATGAATGAATGAATGAATGAATGAATGAATGAATGAATGAGGAGGTATGAACAATTGGAAGAACTATTAAACAAATGAATGAACAGATGTATAGTAAAAGAATTAATGGATAAAAGTAAAGATAGATAGAATGACAAATGAATGAATGAAAGAATGAATGAATGAATGAATGGAATGAATGAATTGAATGAATTGAATGAATGAAGTACAAAAATGTATGAACTAACAAATATGAAAAAGAATGAATTCAGTAAAATTATCTAACAGAAATCAGATCAAAGATTTTTCATATCTTATCTGGTGCAGAAATCAAAGCAAAATTTATCATAAGATATCTTTAAAAAAAGTGATCTCAGTTGATAAGCCTTTTGGTGAAGTGAGGTGTTAAGACGTTGGTTGCCTGGTAATGTGCGGATTTTAGTGGTTATGGGTTCGAATCTTGATGATGTCCATAGAGATAGGATTGTCACAAAGCTTCAAGCACTCTAACCATCTGAGCTACACCCCTCCTTAATATCACATTCCTTGCATATCCCTATTTTACAGATAAACCTGATGAAATTGACATCAGCTGCATTGGAATCTTACAAAATGCGGGTTGTGATGTGACAAGCGCTCTAACCATCTGCGCTACACCCCTCCCTGAAATCACCTGCACTCCATCAACCCTAATGAGATCAATCTTAAACCAATTAGCAAGGATTAGTGTTCTGATGTCACAAAGTTTCAAGCATTCTAACCATTTGAGCTACACCCCTCTCTAAAATCACATTCATTGCACCTATTTAGATAAACACCAGATAAATCTTAAATCAATTAACAAGGATGAAGACATAACTGTCATGTGACCAGCAATGATGTCATTAACGAGGTGTATTAATTAAGATGTTAATTGGCCGACTGACCAGAGGCTGTCATGTCTGACATAGTGATAATCACTTTAACATACATACATATCTTTACCAGATTAGCCTTACTGTAATGCTCTTAGGAGGGCGTGAGAAGGGGAAGGGGTAAGCAGGGGGGAGGGTGTGGGGTTAGTATCTTTGTGACATCATTAATGTTTAATCCCATGATAGTTAATTTGTCAAATGTAAATATCTTATTACACCTATTTGAAGGGAAGGTTGTATAAGTTTTATATCTTTTTATGGAAGCAAAAACCAGAAAATTATTAAAAAAAAACTGAAGTGAATGGAGTTTTACGTCCTACAAGAGTCCTTGATACAGGACAGCGTTAGGGTGGGGTCCGTGGGGGCTGGGCCCCAGCAAGTGAGAATAACACCCCAGCAAAACCTTCTTCAGTTCAGCAGAGATTGATTCATTTACAGTGTCTTTGTACAAAATCAAAAAGATATAGATTTTGATAAGTTCTCTGGGCCTTTAATTCTTCAAGCCCCAGCACCAATTCATTTCTGGCAACGGGGGTTGTTTAATAACAAGATGAAACACATGTTTCTAATATTATCAATAGCTTTATTTTGATATTTTTGAATCAAGCGATATTATTAACAATATAAATTCCTGTACCGGTGTTTATGGTGATACTGGTATATCACCCAGCCCTAATCTGATTTATATCAGTGTCTAGCTCTATAATCTTATCTATGTATTGAGCTAATGAGAACTAGTGATATCAGATGATCAAAGGTGATCATTTGTAAGAGTATTTGTAAAATTAAAGGCCTGAAGGGATTTAAGATAAGGAGAGGAACCTATTAGTATCAACATATCAATTAGTTCTTCTTATCTACCATCTTCATTTAAATCACTGCCCCTTTATCTATAATTAGATAGGACAGAGGTTCACTTAATCTAAATAGCTTTCAAGGATACTAATAAAACTTTTATTAGCAGTTACTGTAATAGATATATTTGCTCCAACCAAGTCTCCTGGTCAATAGATAAATGGAACTGCTGTTCATTTTATCCAAATAGCTTTCAAAGATACGAAGGGACTTTATTGACAGCTACTGTAATAGGTATATTTGTTTAAACTAAAACCCCTTATCAATATATAGATGGGAATGTGGTTTGTTTATCCAAATAGCTTTGCATAAGGCAGCGAAACTTTGACAAGTCAAAAAAACCATTTTACACATGAAAGGCCTGTGTCAATATTCATAAACTATTGACCTCAACCAGTGCTTCTATAGGAGAAAATCTTCTATATTACCCTCTTCACCAAAATTTGATTTCATTTTTAATATCCTTATTTCATACAAAATTTACTTGATAAACTTTAGTCTAGACTCAACTCAGACTGTAAAAATATGGCTTGAAATTCTTTCAAATTTCTGTTTATTTGTATTCTTAAAAAAACAAACATTGTATAAATATTGGCGGATTATTTTGGAATTTGATAATTCTGTATTTTTCTTAACGATACAAAGCGTATCCAGGCAGCCGGTGATGCAGTCATTACCAAGTTACATCATACATTTTCATGTATTTTACTTACGAGTTCAGGGTATATGAAGTTTTCTTAACTGAACCTCGGTGCTCAAGGGGTTAAATTTCCCTCATTGCACACTGCATGAAGCTATCTGTCCTCATTGGCCCAAACAGGTATAAAAAAGAAAAAGACTGGGATTGAAAATGGGGGCGAAATTTCAAATGATAAGGAAATGTTTAAATAATGTTCCAACTCTTGGCCATTAAATAAAAAATGTTCTGAAACCATTGACAAGATAGTGTTACAATCTGCAGGTGTGGAGGTTAATTAATTTTAAGCTAATTAGAAAAAGCTCGTTAAATATTCATGAAGACCATGGTGCATTGATAAATGATAATGACAATTAAAACACTTGGCTGACTGATTAATTTACAAATTATCTGTGGACTCCAGGGATATGGGTGTTAAAAAAGGGGTCAATGGTAGAAATTGCTGCCTGAATTAAGGATAATGTCTGCTTCATGTTTGAAGTTTGATTCTATATTTTGACTAAATGTGTTGATTCTATATTATCTGTAGTCTCGAAGGATTTGGGTGTTAAAAAAGGGGTCAGTGGCAGAAATTGCCGTTTGAATTAAGGATAACGCTTCGTTGCATGGTTGAATTTTATTTTATATTTTATATTTTTCTCAGATATCCTTTGTGGTCTTAGTGGTATTTTGATATTAAAAAAGGGTCAATGGTAGAAATTGCAGTCTGAAAACAACAATTTTTATACATGGAAAACAACTTACTCTCTGGCCACATCAAGTTCTAAATCACATTTTGGCTATCATTTTTGTATGAATTGAAATATTAATCTCCAAATATTGCTGAGAGTCTTAGATTGTCTTCGGGTTGATGAAAATGCCAACCATTGAACACAAAATTATTTGAAACTATGATTTTACAGAGGGAGATTTTCAGTTCAAAATGTGTGTCATTTTCACATGAAATTTCTAGGAGACAAGTGTGTTCATTTCAAGTGCAAAATTTTCAAAACTTATATATTCATGGACCCATTCTAAGGCATTCTAAGACAATTGGTATGCACTTGAAAATCATATTTTGAATATTTGTGACATGAGAGAAAAAATTAAATTTAGAACTCAATGTGGCCAGAGACAACACAAAGATCTTGTCTACTAGCTACTCTCTCCAGTAAACCTTTAAGCATGGATCTTTCCTATATCATCATTTCCCATTTATAGCTGGGTTGACTGCAATAAAGACGCAATAAAGAAAAAAATGACTTATTCAAGGTTACCACACTTTCACATGCCAACATAGATTCAAATCAACCACCACCATTTTTGGTGTATCGATAATAAATATGCAAATTTTTTAGTTTAACAGTGCGTAACGATAGAGAAACAAAATGCCATTCATTGGTTTTTGTGGGTTTTGGGTTAGAAAAAGGGTCGCATGCAGATAAGCCAACCCCTTTTATATATTTTGCAATTTTCCCACTGAAAATATCCCACACTGTAAATATTAAAAAAAACAATTTTGAATGATATCTATACAATCTAAAACAACAAAAATAGAATATTTTAAAAACATGGTCGAAACATGACATATCGAAATTTGAAAATTCAAAACAATCACTATACATTGTGTAGATGAAACAAAAATACATCAAAAAACGTCAAAATTAACCCAGTTCCCATGGATTTTATTTCATCAAGTTTTAATATTTACTCTCATGATGAAAATTAAACATGATATATCATGCTCGAATAATTTCCTATAGTACAACCCCCGATATAATTATATATGCTTTTAATATCAATTGTATATCAGCATTTTCTTCTGTTCTGAGCGTAACGAAATTTGAAAAGTCCTTAATGGATTGTAATGACCCTTTCTATCAATTTCAAATAAGGTTATCATTTGAAATTTAAGTGCTTGTTTGTGTTGAGATTATTTTAGAATTTAACATTTGGGTTCTTTTTTTAATATTTGTGAAGTTTAAGGGTTTTTGGGGTGTTATTTTGAATTTTAATGTTTTAGCTTCTGCACTTATTTGGATATTAAAGATTTTCAGTGTTGTGTTGTGTGCAATGAGGGAAATTTGGCCAAAAATGAATCAAAAGTAATTGATCTTGTTTTGAGGTATAATATAAAGCAATGGAAACAAGAAAATAGAATCAGGAAAAATCTTACTCTCAATTTTGTCGTAAAATTAATATATATTAATGTCAATTCCACACTTGAATCTTTAGAATTAAATGAAATAAATGGAGTTTTATGTCCTACTTTTCTGCACCATGTTGGCTAATGAAGACGGGGTGATCTTGGAGGAACGAAGCCCTGACGTGAATTGTGATTTTTATTATTTATCTTACCTAAAAACATAAAGTGAACTGTTCGTGTTTATATTTTGAATTTTCCCTGCGTAGACAAAACTTATGTGCTACAGGATGTGTACGTTTAAGATCCCTCGACAGTTGGAAATCGAAAAAGAGCAGGCTAATGCTAAAACTTACCAAATTCCTAAAAGTAGAACCAATAAATTCTGTGGTTGTATTTTTTGTCAAAAGTTTCAAATTTATTTGTATATTATTAAAAAGATAAAATTTCTGTATTTTTATTAAAAAACGTGTATTTTTTATGCGTCTGTAACGGCTAATACTTGATATATTTACTAAATAAACTCTCTGTGCCAAATTTACACGTGAAAAATGTTCAAGTCTAAAAAATGGAATCGTAGACTTTGAAAATATTTGATAATAAAAATGAAATAAAGCCAGGTTTTAATCTGCTGTAAAAATTTTAAAAAATTCCTTTCTCAATAGGCTGAGCTTTAAGTTATTGTTATGTGGTCTCCCTAGATTCCCTCAAAGACATTCCTTGCTACCCCAGAGATAGGTCAGTAACAGTGGGGGCTGTAGAACTTCATATTGGACGGGGCCACCCCCAAAACATTTAAAAAATTGGAAAATAAAGGGCTTAAGTATTGTATTTCTTTTCAAGTGACCAAGATAACCTCTCCATTTTCCTTCTTCCATTTTGCCTATTACTTAATGTTTCTAAATTTTCTCTTTATTTTGACCCACCCTGTCCCTCCCCCCTGCCCCTCCCCCATTGCATACAGCATTGTTCTCATTAGCCCAATTAGGTGTAGAAGAGTAGCATGTAAAACTCCATTTCAATTGTGACATTTATCAAATCCCAAATATTTTTGATTTTGTGCTACATACAAAAGCCTGAATTATCTCCATTTTTCTACCTCTCTTAAAACAAATGTGTTACATTTTTTCCTGCATTGCATTTATCATTGATAATGCCAACTACAAGCGATGATTCACTCAGAAAATACCACAAAACAATTTGCTATCGATCCTCCCAAAAACACAGGACCTAGTTTAAACATAGATATATTATTTTGACAACAGTCTTCCCGTGTCATTTTCAATTCATTTTACTTCTTAAATAAAAACTAAGAAATAAAACATGAAGTTTATGTTTTTAGTATTTTTCACCTAAACATTAGTTTTAAATTTTTATTATTTGTGAGTATAATAAGTGTTACATCAATCTCATTAATGAATGTTAATTCAAAATCCATCTCCACTGACAATTGTAAAAATTAACAGCACGATGTATTGGACTACTGGAAAGAAGGTGTTGAGAAGAAGGTAAAGGGGAAAAATTGTTATGACAACCAACTTCCTTCCACTTTTATGAAAAATTTCCCTCATTGCACACTGCATGCCTTTTCATATTTTGTCTGATTTTGAGCAGAATTATTTGTCTTGGAATTTCCCCTCTTAATAAAAACCATCATGGCAAAACGAACTTGACTTTTGATTTCATAAAACTTCAGTACAAAGAAATTAACCAGGAATTTTTACCCATCCCCTTCTCCTGGAATGTCCTCTAAAAAAATAAACATCCCCCCTACACTAGAGTTGTTGTCATAGTAACAGATGGAATTAAATTTAAAATTGAAGAAATCTGTCGGTTGACTTTGTTTGAAGTTTGAGCCGACTCCAGATTTCGTGAAATTTGAGCCATGGACCAGATGAGGAGAGTAACAGACTTTCTTTGTCTTTCAGAATTTGACATCGTACATGGTGTCTCTAATTTGCCAACCTTGATCTTTCAGACTTATGAAATTTCAAGACTCATCTAAATTAATTTGTCGGTTGATTCTTTGATATGGTTTTTGATTAAGGTGACTTACACCATAGCAATTGTCGTCTGCTAGGACAGTGGAATAGCTCAGTCTGTAGCAAGTTGGATTGTTGTCTGCTAGGACAGTGGAATAGCTCAGTCAGTAGAGAGTTGAATAGTCCTCTGCTAGGACAGTGACATAGCTCAGTTGGTAGCAAGTTGGATTGTCATCTGCTAGGACAGTGGAATAGCTCAGTTGGTAGTGAGTTGGATTGTCGTCTGCTTGGACAGTGGAATAGCTGAGTCAGTAGTGAGTTGGATTGTCGTCAGCTAGGACAGTGGAATAGCTCAGTTGGTAGCGAGTTGGATTGTCATCTCCTTGGACAGTGGAATAGCTCAGTCGGTAGCGAGTTGGATTGTCGTCTGCTAGGACACTCGAATAAACATAAGAGGGCTGCAAAAAACCTAAAAAATATGGAATCATTCTTACCAATGACTTTCAGGTCCCAATGTCGATTCCAGAAATTGAAAGGGCTAGAAAATTTGGAGCGATTTCATACTTCCCGTCAGAAAACCCAATACACATGTTAGTACTTTCCAACACATGATAAAAATTACTTTAAACTTTTAAAAGATTAGCGTGACATCGTTGATAAAATTTAAACATTCTGATTGGACGAAATTAATTAATTACTTGCAAATGTCGGACATTTTCAAAAAGTGTAGAAAATGTCAATTTTGATAAAATATAAAAAGGATTTGAGTGGTTTGTTTTATTTTCATGATTAAGAAAAATACAAATTATTGAAACCTCTGAAAGGGTTGCAGAGTTGACAAACCTAGATACTAAATAAACAGTATTAACTATGTGGACTCTCTGAAAGGGTTGCAGAATTGACAAACCTAGATACTAAATAAACAGTATTAACTATGTGGACTCTCTGAAAGGGATGCAGAGTTGACAAACCTAGATACTAAATAAACAGTATTAACTATGTGGACTCTCTGAAAGGGATGCAGAGTTGACAAACCTAGATACTAAATAAACAGTATTAACTATGTGGACTCTCTGAAAGGGATGCAGAGTTGACAAACCTAGATACTAAATAAACAGTATTAACTATGTGGACTCTCTGAAAGGGATGCAGAGTTGACAAACCTAGATACTAAATAAACAGTATTAACTATGTGGACTCTCTGAAAGGGATGCAGAATTGACAAACCTAGATACTAAATAAACAGTATTAACTATGTGGACTCTCTGAAAGGGTTGCAGAGTTGACAAACCTAGATACTAAATAAACAGTATTAACTATGTGGACTCTCTGAAAGGGTTGCAGAATTGACAAACCTAGATACTAAATAAACAGTATTAACTATGTGGACTCTCTGAAAGGGTTGCAGAGTTGACAAACCTAAATACTAAATAAACGGTATTAACTATGTGGACTCTCTGAAAGGGTTGCAGAATTGACAAACCCATAATGTAACTATGTGGGCTCTCTTAGAGATTGTGAGTTAACAAACTTGTTTTTCAAGGGATGAATTAAAACAGAACATGCTGCTATACCCATGAGGGTGTCTTTATGATACAACTAACTTGTGTCCATAAACAATCCAGTATAACAAAAACAATTTCAATTATAAAAACTCTGTCTAGAGCAGCTAAACCCCCCTTTGGAACAATTTACCAGAATCCATAAACAGTCTACTAAAACTTTAATATGATCATAAATTTTCCTGTTCAAATAAGTTTATAACACCCCAATCTCCAATAAAAGTTATCAAAACAGTTTTAGGAACTAAAATTAATTTATTATCCCCTTGTGTCTGCATTTCTTGAAAATTGGTACTAAAAAATTTAGTATTTATTTGTATATATAGGCGAATTTTTTATACATTAAGTCATTAAGCCAAAACAATCTACAAACAGTACTGTCTTCACTACCAGACATTTTACACACTCAGTTGGACACAGCTGGCAAATATATAAACAACACTCCTGATCTTGCAAGCTATATTTTTAACTTTCATGTCTTTAAATTGGTAATTGATATCGTATTACTTGGTCGAAAATATGCAGCCAAAACATTCTACCCACAGTCCTCAAGACCAGGCATTTTTGACAATTATCTGATCACAGCTGGCAAATATAGATACATCAACACTCCTGCTTTATAGTTTACTATTTTTGAAAATCCTAATCTTAGTATTATTTAGGAAAATTCAACCATTTCAACTCAAAATTTTCTTTTTTTACCTTAAATATTTTTATTTTAACCATAAATGTCTGACACTTTTCAAATTTTAATTTTATTTACCCTGATGTTTTTACAATTTCAGATGTACCAATGAGAATATTGGAGAATATTGCCAGGATGCCAACCCCTGTCGAGGTAGTTACTGTATGAACAATGGAGACTGTAGAGTTGTGGAGTCTGGAGGTGGTCAAACAAAAGCGGTCTGTAGCTGTAAATTAGGTAGGTTCTTAAATGGAGTTATTTCCCTTAGACAACACTTCTGCTTACTTGTAGCAAAAGAACTCTAAGTTTTGACTGGGACTGTAAATGATATGGAGCTTTATCATCTTTTCTGCACCTAATTAGGCTATTACTATGCAGTGTGCAATGAGGGAAATTTTGCTAGGATAGCAGCATTGCTTGTAGGTAAAGACTTCAATCTGAAAGTTTTATTGAGACTCTTTTAAATGAAATTAAGGTTTGTGAGTTAGCCAAATTTCTTGGCATGGATCTTTTACTGATTATTCAAAGGCTTTTTATACCTAGGTCCACTGCAATAATGAAGAAAAGAGAACTTATTTATGGTCATCGGAACTTTCATGACGCCAATCGAGAATAGAACCCCACGGCCATGATGACTTATTCAAGATCAAGGTCAAGTAAAATGTTCAAATGTTTTTTTTTTGTCATCAGGTTTTAGTGGAATGATGTGTGAATTTTTGGACCCGAACAGCGCCTGTTACAGAAATCGCTGTCAAAATGGAGGAACATGTATCACTGGCGACTCTCTGTCAGATTTCAGCTGCAAGTGTATGCCTGGTTACAGAGGTAAGACCAAGGGGAGATAATTCTCTTCAGCTTCATGATACTAATGATAAAACTGTTGCATTTAGGATACATTGGCAGAGTAGTAGTCAAGGCAGCAAACAGTACCAGGCATTTAAGGATTTGATGATGAGAAATTTGAAACTGGGACCAGGAACTTGGCCAACTGTATCTCTTTTCAGGATTCCAATCCTACTTCTGGTTTACCTAAAATTTAATCAAAAAGTACTGGGGAAGATTAGATAGTCCTGCAGTTAAATTTTTATATTTTTTCCAGGAACTTTATGTGAGTCTATAGATTACTGTGCCTCAATGCCATGCCGTAACGGAGGTGTATGTTCCTCTGGTAGTGATGGTTACCAATGTCAATGTCCGATTGGATATCGTGGTCGAACCTGTATGACCGATATTGACGAATGTGCAGAGAACCCTGGGATATGTCGGAATGGTGGACGATGTCAGAATAGATATGGAAGCTATGAGTAAGTTATCTTTTTGCAAGATTTTGAAGATTGGTAATGGGTGTACATTGTCGAAAATTATACTGTCCAGTCCAAAAGTCTTTTACAAACTCAAACGTTTGGATTCAAATTTTTCTAAAGATTTGGAATTAATTTTTTTATGAGCTTATGTCCGGATAAAATCCAATTTGAATTAGAAATGTTTTGTTTTTCTCATTTAGACCCAAAATTCATATCACATTTTTGGTTGCTAAATACTACATAACTCCAATTGTCCAAAATGTTCTCAAAAAAACTTGTTATTTTGTCAATTCAACCCCAAATTCATGTCACATTTTTGTCCGAATTTTTGACACTGATTTGAGCAGAATACTAATTAGTATGGATTCATTTTGAATTAATTATTCGGGTACAAATATTTTATTGGCCAAAACTTGACAATCGCTGTGTTTTTGTCCCAAAATATAAACCTAACTGACAAAATTGTGACACCCAAATTCATCATTTTGCCTCATTATAATTTCTATTTCCCTTGACCCTAGGGTCAGATTTTGTAAAAAAAAGAAAATTAAAATTAGGGTATTGTTTATGTATGTGAAATGCAATAATTCAAATCTGAAATGTTTGTAATTAATCTTAGTTGTTGGATAGTGAGTCACAAGTTTTGTAATTTGCGATTACTAAGTGCATCTTCTAATCTTTTAATTCTTTTACCCCCCATTCTCTACCACCCCTCTTCCCCTACCCCAACTATTTCACAAACTTTCTTTGTAGAGGCCCACAGACAATAGCAATCACCAGTTGTGTATGATGAATAAAATACCAGTCTTAAATTTCAAACACAACTCTCATGTAACTGAAGCCATGACCACTTTTATTATTCGCAACCATACGCAACTGGTAATCGCTATGGAGCAACTTTAGAAAAACAAGAAATTAACATTGGGTACTGCCCTTTTCATATTTTAGATTGCTTTTGCCAATTCTCTTCTTCAAATTCTATGACAAAGACGAAAGCTATTATACGAAATTTTTGTTGACAAAATTTTATGACCGCTAATGGCTTATAAAATGAATTAGGTTGTATTCAACTATGTCATTGACAACAATAAAACGACAATAAAATGGTGGAAATATTAATTAAAGTTGAAAGATATCTATCAAGGTTTAGACAAGGGGTTATGAGAAACCGTCACCCTAACTTACAAACACGAGCTCCGTGCAAATTTTACGATTTCACCGCAATTACCTTGTGGCTTTGTTGTTGCATTGTATATCTCCAACCATTACTCTAGTTGGTACAGTTTTTTAAGTTTTTCGCTCCTGACCCTTATTTCTTTAAGATGGGTTCCCTAATTTTTATTTATGAAAATGAAAATGCTAATACTTATATGAATAGAAAGTAGAGGTGTTCTAATGACTTGGAAAAATACCAGTTTGTCTCACATGTCCATAATTAATTCATAATTAGCTAAATTACAAGAGAATTACCAGCAGAATTCCAATGAATGACCGATCAAGAAAGATCAAAAAGTGTTTGTTTATCCAGACTGTACTTACATGAACATTTATAATTAGTTAAAACTCTTAATAATATGCAATAAGAACATAATGATATGATTAAGAATACATGATAATTCATTAGAAACACCAATTAATCAAATAGTTTGCTTAATTTGACATTAACAAAATAAGGAAACCCATCATTAAAGGAATACTACCTCTTAGAATGAACA
>NW_008706747.1:3788954-3922625 GCF_000327385.1 Lottia gigantea
TCTCATAACTTGGTTAGAAATTCGGGCAATCTCAGATATTCCCCCCCCCCCCTCGGACGTAAACCTGGCTCCGCCACTAGGTAGGGACATTGATTCTACCCTCAACTGTAATCTCACTTAATTGCCCCATAATATGTGTCAAAATACACTTAATCAATTTTTTTTTCCAAAATTTTTCTTGGGGGAGAATTCACTCAGACTTTTGAAAAACATGGATATGTTGGTAGATTTTTGACCACCATAGAACATACATTAATTTTGATTACACAACTAAAAACCATCAATGACAAATCTTGTTTTGGGATTGAGAAACATGGGAATGAGCGCATTACTAATGTTCCCAAGAAATTTTTACTCAAAACCTTAAAAACTGAAAATGATAAATAATCTGAACATGTAAATGGAAGGTTTAAGAACATGGGAATTAACACTTTACTAATGTTCCAAAATTTTTTTACTCAAACACGAAAAAGCGTAAATGATAACTCTTGTTTTGGGGGTTGAGGAACATGGGAATTCTCACCTTTTTGTGAAGTTTGGGGTCAGGGTTGAAGTATTTTTGACCAGAAACATGGGAAAGAGCAGGAGATAAACTGGTCAGTTGGGTAGAGAGCTTGTAGAACAGACGGCTAAAACATGACTTTGGACATCAAAGGTCAACAAAAAAAATGACGACAAAGGGAAAGAATTTATTCCCTAAAAAAAATTGAGAGATGAAGAGGGGTAAGATGTTTGTTGGTGGAAGCACAGAAACGTGTTGTATCTCAATTAAACTATTGTTTTTTCTTCATGAAGTTCATTTTCAAGATTCAAACTGAACACAAAAGTTAGCAAAATACAGACAAAAGTTTCAACTGTAAAAAGTAAAATCCAGTTCCCATAAATAAAACGTTGGTTTGTTCATGGTCTGTCAAATTAGATACAGACCCTAAACCTCAAAATAATGTCCGTAAAAAAATGGCTGTCCACTTTATAATGACCGGTTAACTCTTCTGCCTCGTCAAACTTCATTTGACAAAATAACTGGGAAATTTCTTCATTTCAATTCACAATGAAAAGCCATTTTTTAGGAAAATTTTGCAAGTGATGATTGGTTCTTGTCACCTGACGGATTGCACCAATGATTTAAAAATGTTTGCAGTTACCGCCAGTTGCTCATGATCTGCTTTGTAGAAAAACAAAAGATCAATTTGCGGACCTAGCTTTTGTTTCATGACCTAGGCCAGTGATTTTTTGGCAACTATGTTCTCATTTCACTTAAACACTGGTTTTTGGGGTTACCTTTCTTTGAAATTGGGTCCCTGAATAGCTCAGGCGGTAGCAAGTTGGATTGTCGTCTGCTAGGACAGTGGAAGAGCTCAGTCAGTAGTGAGTTGAATTGTCGTCTGCTAGGACAGTGGAATAGCTCAGTCAGTAGTGAGTTGAATTGTCGTCTGCTAGGACAGTGGAATAGCTCAGGCGGTAGCGAGTTGAATTGTCCTCTGCTAGGACAGTGGAATAGCTCAGTCAGTAGTGAGTTGAATTGTCCTCTGCTAGGACAGTGGAATAGCTCAGTTGGTAGCGAGTTGGATTTTCATCTGCTAGGACAGTGGAATAGCTCAGTCTATAGCGAGTTGGATTGTCATCTGCTAGGACAGTGAAATAGCTTAGTGGGTAACAAGTTGAATTGTCGTCTGCTAGGACAGTGGAATAGCTCAGCGGATAACAAGTTGGATTGTCGTCTGCTAGGACAGTGGAATAGCTCAGTGGGTAACAAGTTGGATTGTCGTCTGCAAAGCCATCTTTTGAAACAGTTTTCTGAAAGTGAAACTATATATATCCTCTTAAATTTAGCTTAAACACAAACTATCAAAATATCATTTTAAACTGTCTCATATGTTTTGAATTATATCAAAAATGTTGGAAGATACTTTTCAGCTGATAGGTGTAAATTTATTCCTTGTCAGAATAGAAAATATCTCTGTGATTCTGGTTACTAGGCAATGAAACCAGGCAAAATTCCTTACATGGCACCAAATACTTTAACAATATAATCTGAATCTTGTCATGCCAATTTAGAAAATGTCTGTGATTCTGGTTACTAGGCACTGGAGCCAGGCAGAATGCCACTCATGGCACCAAACTACTTTGTTGGTGAACCTTGTCAAGATCAAAAATATGTCTTGGAATTGAAATTCTAATTCTTAAAGCATCTTTAGAATTTAGTTTCTGAACTTAGCAAGTTAGCAAACCTCTTTACAATCCCTTTTAAATATAGATTTTTAATTAGACTAAACAAATGTTGAATCATTAATGATTTAATGCCCTTAATTTTAATGTTCCCAGCTGAATTATTAAAATATTTAAAAAACACTTGAGATGTAGATGATTTGTCTGTCTTAGATGAGATTTTTGAAAAGGTTGTCTCTAGTTTTGAAGAAGTATTCTTCAATTTTCAAGATGTCATAAGATATATTTCCGTTAGGTCACAGGAAACTGGTGAGAGAATCTAAAGATGGGTTGCAACTTTTGTATGACAAATTTTAGTTAATATTTTCATACTTTCCGATATTAGCGCTGATCTTTTTGTTGCTTGCTTTATTGCATAGGTAGAGAACATTTGGAAAGGAAACAAATTTCTGCCTCCATTGCCAGTGCCTGTGGTAGTCTGAGTGTCTGTTGTAAGACTATTTGTTATTTGAATATTGAAGTAAATTCAATTTGAAGTAATTTGGAGACGTTGATATTTTTATTATTTCGACACCCACCCATTTCCTGTCCACTTCAATTTTCAACAGTTTTACTCAAATTTGTAATGAATCAGTTTAAATACTTATGAGAAATTTTGATATAAACAAATAATAGCCATGTGGATTCTCCAAATTGGATCCTGACTTGACTGACTGAATAACATTATTAGCTATGTAGACTCTCTTAATGGGATCCTGAGTTGACTTATTGAATATTACCTATGTGGACTCTCTGAAATGGGTGTCGAGTTGACAAACCAAAATACCAAATAAACAATTTTAGCTATGTGGACTCTCTGAAAGTGGCATCATATGTTCTGCAAGTACCAAAACATCTATGTTTATGCCACAACCAATGCCTCTGTGGCCTATGAATCCTGTTAGCTTTAACTGTAAAATAGAATTAAGACATCATTTTGCTATAATTGTACCAGCCTCTGAGAAAATGAATGTAATGTATTTTATCAAAATTAACTGGTTTCAAGTGACACTTGTGACCTTTTAGAATAAACTTTATTTTATTGACTGGAGATTAGAGTTAAAGTGATGTTTTAAATTACCTCCCCTTGTTGAATATTACGCAGATTTGTCAATTGGGACTTTTCCAAGGCTGGCGATTGCATACGTTTGCCAGTCATGAATGAATTTTGACCAAAATTCTTATGTTTGCAGTGATATTTAATGAATTACCCAATGCACACTTTCTTTCTTACGTTATAGTCTGTTTTAATTTACATTTTAAGTACCTTCAGAGCTTTTCAAGAATAAGGCCCTTGGATGTATTTGCCAGTCATGTTTGACTTTTCGATCACAAATGATAAAACCTTCACTTTGAACTGTTTGTTGTTTGTCTACATACTTCTTTAGAACAAAGAAAAATCACAAATTACATAAGTTTTCAAACTTGTAACTTCTACGTAACCTTTTGAAAATAGATTGATCCTTTAAGCTCTTCTTCTGTTAAATCTTTTCTTCAAATGCGTAAAAAGTTACGTAACGCAGAATTTTTTGTTGACCGAAGTTGGAAACAAAAGAATCGTCAGTAATTCGTGAGGATAACACCTCCACGACAAACCGTGACTGCTACATGAAAAACTCAGAGCTTTGCATTGCATATTTTGTTAGTTTTGGTACGTAAACATTTTTTGAATTTTTTGCCATTAACACCCCACCAACGAAACATGACATCTAAGCCTCATTTTCAAAGACAAAGGAATTTTAAGTAAACTGACAATAAATGTTGTAGAAAATGAACGCAGGAATTTTTTAACCAATCGATAAGCTTGAAACATGTCTAAAATTAAGACATGGATTGTGTTGCATTGGGTTGTGTTACATGTGAAATAAAGATTTGGACTTTTTGGTTTTATAGTGAAATATCTTTGTGTCTTAAGAAAGCATAGAGAATTTGCCATGTAGGGTTGAAGTTAGGTATTTGGGTAGAAAGATGACTCTCAGAAGCACTGGCACGGGCATCAGGATCTTGTCTGGTGATCCACAAGTCAACAATGTTAAAGTCTAGTTGACGAGGTTACAAGCAAAGGCAGGGCTCACTCTAGGAAGCACTGGCTGTGTCATCAAAACTGTTGTCTCCTCAGTCGTTAAAACAAAAGTTATTAATTAAAAGGACTAAAAATTGAAGACTGATGTTCGATTTTTGTTTTCTGTTTGTGAATTAACACTGAACGGTATGCAGAAAAGCCAATATTGTGGAGATACTGTTCAAACACTGTACTGTTCTCCACGAACTCTTTGTCACACGAAATACTTTTTCAATAAAATAAACACGAGTTGAAAAGACTTTTAACAAAATCCTTTCGCTTTGATTGTCCTTGTTTTCAAATTGGTGTCAAATTTTCTATTCTTATATTAAGGTGCATTGTGTTGCAAAGAAAGCACTGGCCTGGGTCACAAAGCAATAGCTAAGCTTGACGAGTCTCAATGAAAGCACTGGCCTAGGTCCCAGAGCAATAGATAAGCTTGACGAGTCTCAATGAAAGCACTGGCCTAGGTCACAGAGCAATAGATAAGCTTGACGAGTCTCAATGAAAGCACTGGCCTAGGTCCCAGAGCAATAGATAAGCTTGACGAGTCTCAATGAAAGCACTGGCCTAGGTCACAGAGCAATAGATAAGCTTGACGAGTCTCAATGAAAGCACTGGCCTAGGTCCCAGAGCAATAGATAAGCTTGACGAATCTCAATGAAAGCACTGGCCTAGGTCCCAGAGCAATAGATAAGCTTGACGAGTCTCAATGAAAGCACTGGCCTAGGTCACAGAGCAATAGATAAGTCTATTAATTATGTGAAAATTTGTTAGTCATTAGTATGATTTTAGTTGAAAAGACACAAACACAAACTTACACTACTCTGATATTATATAATATACTGTATAGCAATGACACCAGTCCTGAAATATTTCTTAAATATATAGCCTATTTAAATGGTCTTGTGTTTGGGGTGACTCTCAACAGCACTGGTTGTGGCCATCTTTCTTATATAGAGAAGGATTCTCACCCACAACACCTAGCAGATAACAATCCAACTCACTACTGATATTGCACAGGGGTATACATTCAATATACTTCAAGATCAATTTGACACCTCAAAATTAATTCAAGAATTGATAGAAATCAACTCCCTATTGAGGGCCTTAAAACCAATAAATTATATTGTAATAGAATAACACTGTTAGCCATTGTAAGGGTATTACGGTCTAATAATGCTTGTATAGAGAAAAGGGGCTGGGACAATATTGAAGTTTGACATTCTATTAAAGCACAAGATTTAAAAAGGGCTGGCACTTGAATGAAAAGGGGCTTGCAGATCTTTTAAAAGAAAATTGAGTTTTAATTATTTGCTTTAAGATGTATTGAGATAGAGGAAATGTTGCATTATGTCAAAGTGTGCTCCTGTTTGGATTTAGGTTTTAAGAAACGGGCTGGCATGATGCTAGAGTTGCCAGAAGAGCCTGATTGTAAAAGTGCTTTTTTCTTCATGAAAGGTGTGCTGAATGTTTGAGGTTTGGAAAGGAATCAAAGAGAAATAGATAAGAACAATAGGTCACAATTTTGAGCAGTTAAAAGCATTGCAGGCTTTAGGAAAGCTAAATAGGGATTTGTATTGATTTTAACGATGCAATGTGTCTGATGTAAGGAGCTCTTTTGTTAATGAAAATCAAAAAAGAACTTGGTTAATATTTCAATAGAAAGTGTGCCATTTTCTTAAATTGCGGTTTTAATAACTATTCTTTTGGAAATAAATTGAATTCTCGAAAATTTAAATGAATTTTGGTTTTTTATTCAAAAAGTCTTCCATTTTTGTGCTGCCAGCCTAAAATATCATGGTATTTTCATATTTTGAAATGTGTTTTTATGGTGTTTTGGATGTTTTTGAAATTTTAGAAATTTTGAAATGGTCAATTAAGAATATGAAAATGATATTTTAGAGGTGAAACGAAGGTCAGAGTAAAAGAGTTCCTGCAATTTCCATCAGGAATTGAACATTCTGTGAATTCCTTAGAAATTGAAAATGGGATATTATGAGGTTATTTTAAGTTCATGATCTTGGAGGAATTGTTTTAGGGGTGTTTTGTGGGAAAATAGTATTATAGTCCCTAAAAACAAATTTAGACAAAAATCTTTCATTTCCTAAAAAAAATTATTCATTCTTAAATTCCAAAAAGATAAGTTTGATAACTTTGTTAAGAGACAATTAGTAATTAGACAGTAAATAACTAGACACAATTATATAGATAACTTATAATAAAATATCTTACGATGTTTCAACCAAGGTTCTTCCATCTTTATCAAGCTTTGGTCCAGTTATAAAAAAGATTACTGTCAAAAAAACAGAATAGAAAAATGTTAAACTCCATTTCATTGGCAAAAAAAAGTTACAGTCTGTAATTTACGAAAAAGGTGTTAAATCCATTAGAAACAGGTGTTAAAACAGGTATAATATTAGGTGTTAGATGTTTTTAATTACTTCATTCAGGTGTCTTAATATACCTTAATCCTGCTTCACAATATTACACATTGAAACAGGGCTGAAAAGGGACTACTTACAGTAGACAATGATGTAAAAATGGGTTTTGAAAAATCAGTTAATTTTTGAGACACTTTTCACATTCCAAGGACAGATCATTCATTCATTCATTCATTCATTCATTCATTCATTCATTCATTCATTCATTCATTCATTCATTCATTCATTCATTCATTCATCCTTAAGACAATTCATTCATCCTAAAGACAATTCATTCATCCAGTCAACATTACCCTGGGGCAGGAGATCAATAGTAAAAGTTGAGTAGAAGTAATTTTTCAATCTTGACAGATGAAGTGAATGTGTTAGGGTATGTAAGAAGAACATTAGAGACCCAGAGTACAACTCAAAGGGTTAGAAATCTAGGTGAGAATTTAAGAGACTTTTTTCGTAACAAACAATTGTAACGGAAATGTGCAGAGTCCACAGGAAAATTTCATAAATATTTAGTAAGTGCTCTTATACAGAGAACTGAAGGAAAAAAAAAACAAGAATTGCGCAGTGAACATCAACAAATTCATGGGGTTTTGTTCGAAGAAAGAAATCTAATGCTGTAAGTCCAAATTAAATTGTAACTGAAGTGAACAAATTAACAAATGAAATACAACACCATGAAAAATTGCAATGTCTGCATTTAAACCATCTCACAATTTCTCTAATTCTTATCTTAAAAATTGTAATTTGAGAAGTCTAAACATAACAAAGTGTCAGCTAGCCTGAAGGCAAGGTGTCCTAGAAACTTACTTTGTCCAAAACCAGATGTTAGTAAGGACTGTAGCTGGAAGTGTTTTAAACCATTTTTCTGCCTGCATGCACAGTGTCTTCGATAGTTAAAAATCAAATTTTCTCATTAGGTGTAGAACTTTACAGATGTAATTTTGGAATTTTGAAGCCTGAAGGCAGAGTGTCCCAGAATCTTAGTTCCTGGTTCCTCCCAAAACCAGATGTTAGTTAGGACTCTCGCTGAAATTGTCTTGAAGTGTTTCTGTGTTTTTGCCTTTTGGAGATTTAATGCATAGAGATTTTGAGTGTCCACAAGGATTTTCGTTGCAAGTTGTGCATGGATGTGAATTTGGAAGATTCTATTATTATATGTCTCCAAAAGTAACTTTTAATGATATCGTCATGTTTTAGCCTATAGCCCTACAATCTGTTAACATTTCAATTTACTTTGTGTAGCCTAGAGTAAGACATTTCTACAAAGCTAAAACATTTCAATTTTATTTCTATAGCCTAGAGTCAAATTCAGATATCCCCAAAACATTTTGAATCACTTTCCATAACCCTAAAGTCATTTTGCTTCTGTAGCCTACAATCCAAATTCAGATATACTCCAAAAATGTTGATTCTTTTAGCTTAAAGTAGGAATACCTCAAAGCTTTTGGATTCATTTTTGTTGTCTATAGTCCAAATCAGATATACTCAAGACATTTCAATTTTATTCAATAGCCTAAAGTCATATGGGGATATACCCCAAACAAATTTGATTTATTTTCATAGCCTGCAGTCAAATTTTAATTATCCCAAGGTGAATTGTTCAGGGTCGCAAGCCAGAGTGTACCCCCTCGCGACGGCAGACACAAGGTTATTATCTACAGAACAATAGAGTGTACAGTTAACCCACAGAATACTACTAGTCTCAAATTGAATTGGTGACCTCACAATTAGAAAGCTGTACAGGACTGTATGGCAAGTGGGCCAAGCTCACGACAAACTGAACACGACTTAGCTCTCGTCACACTCCAACGGAAACAGTCTATATGTTGTAGAGGAATTCAGTTAGTTTTGTGTAAGAGAAAGAGTAAGGTGGTTGTTGTGTGTTTTAAGGATTTTCACGACGTTTTTCTAATGGATTATATCTAAATATTCGGATTAATATGTAGCTGCAACTATGCCTTGGATTAATTTGTCAAGTTTTAGACTTTTGTGGATATTTCTGCTAGTTTTGTGTGAGTATATTTTAGAATTGTCAACCACTCAATTTGTCATTGTACTGTTAGACTAACTCTTCATGTATTGTTTACCAAAATTCCTCCATTTTATCAATTTTATGACCTCAACTTTCATTTTCCATAATATGAATACTCTTTTGCAACATTTCAGCATAATTTTGTCATATTTTTCCAAGTTTAAACAAACTTTGAAAACTTTGATGACAAACTTTGTGAAAGTTTATTGATTATGAATGAAGTCGGCCATGTTTGTTTGTAAAGTTGTTTTCTGGGTCTCCGTCTGGTCTAGTCTAAAGACTCTAGGATCAAAACAGAAGTGAAAGTGCACAGATTTCTAGTTCTGTATTTTTTAGGGGGTTTTTTTGAAGTAATATTGAAGATCTTTGTGAAAACTTTTCATAACTTCTGATAAGCTTTATAAAATGACAAAAGACACTGTATATTTCAAGATATTAGAATTGTGCTTTATTTAATATTATTGAAAACCTTCAAAAAACTTTGGACAAATTTACCAAATTTGCTCTATAAGTATTGTAACTTTTCCAAAAACTTGTGGACACTTTGAACTCTTTTTTTAAAACAAAATTTAGTCTTTCAAAAATAATGTTAAAAAGGAACGCACATGTTTATATCTTTGAGTTGTTTTTGAACCCTAAAATATATCTGTAGTTTATATAAACAAATAGGACCTCATTTTAGGCAGAAATGCCCTACTGGGCTCAATGCCAACTGGACATATTTAGGACAATATTTTAGGAGAGAATATCTAGGTTTATGGGGCTAGTCTATAGAAATCAAAACATGACACAAGAATTTAGAGTAAGAATAAGCAAAACTACAACAAAACAAAATCAGTTGATAGTAGAATTAACTTAACTCATGGAACCCTGAAAATGATTCCAAAAACTTGCTTGATCAAAGTTATTCCTCTTTGAGATTGGGGATCATAAATTGAAATGAAAATTGATGAAAATGGCAAAAGTACGAAAAAAAACCCAAAAAGCAGGTCAAAGCAATGGCGTAGAGGTAGTTAAGCTCCTCTTAAGCCATTATTTAATTCAGGGCTTTGGAAAAATTGTTTTGTTTAAATTTACTTACCCAAGAGACAATGCATATATAGTGACATCAGTGACAAAAATATATCTACAATTTATGCTTATTTGAGCTTAATTATAATTATTCATAAGTAGGCACAATGAAGCCCCAAAAATGTGCTTAAAAATGACCAAAGATATGTAAAATTGGACAAACCCAATTCTAGTTTTAAAGACAAGGTTTGTAAAACAGCTTCTAATATTCTCTCTATATAAGTATGCATAATGACTTCTCGAAAAATGTGCTTATAAAATGGCCAAGAAAGACGTAAAATTTAGCCAAAGCTAAACCTAGTTTTTAAGACCAGCCATTTTAAAACTGGAATCTTATATTTCAACTTGTAGACACTTGATGAAAGCTGCAGCCTGCCTCCAGTCTCTAACTTCTTAAAATTCCTTCAAGTCACAGTTTGGTTTGGGGAAATTATTTCTGTTTGTGTGTACTGATAGCATCAATTTGCTCCATTCTAATTTTCAGTCAGATGTCTGTGGCTCTTGCAATTTGACGTCTGATAGAATGAAGGAAATCAATATCTCGGATACACGTACAATTTTTAGAAAACCTCTTTACAATCCCTTTAAGGGGGAACATAAAATTTTTTTTTTTTATGTAAATTTATTCCTTGTGTGCTACAGGCTGCAACATTCTTTGACAGTTGCACTATCATGGCACTATTCCCTCATTGCACACTGCAGTTAATGACCATTTTAAGAAGCCAAATAGCCTAATCTACAACATAAGAGGAATTAAAACTTCATAATATATCTCCCAATCTACTGACCTTTAAAATTTTCAAACCAAACCTCTACTTTAAATGACTTGTGTCTTCTCAAATTTCAGTTGTCACAAGTAAGAAAGTTAGAAATCTAGATATTAAATACCGTCAAGTTTTCACTATAGTGGCAATCTATGGGAACATTTCTTCGTGGCTGTGATTCCCATCTGTTCACTGGTCTATTTTTTATGTTTTTAAATTCTTCTAAAGTTGTTTCTCTTCAGTACAGTCCTCACGCACATCTGACATCTGATATTTGAACCTGGATGAATTTTGAATATGTTTTGTTAGTTGTTATTGATAGATGTTGGTCAGCAACAGTCAGTAAAACTAATGCCAGAAAGCAGTGTCCTATCAGTTCTTTGAATTAGTTTTTTTTAAGTTTTTGAATTCTCCAAAGTTGTTTCTGTAGACATCTGGCATCTGATATTTGAACCTGGATGTTTTGTTAGTTGTTATTGATAGATGTTAGTCAGCTATAGTCAGTAAAACTATTCTCAGAAAGCAGTGTCCTATCTGTTCTTAAAACTAATTTTGAATATGTTTTGTTAGTTGTTATTGATAGATGTTGGTCAGCTATAGTCAGTAAAACTAGGATAATCTATTTGTTTTAAGGCCTATTTTGAAATTTTCTTAATTCTTCCAAAGGTTTTTTCTATACATATTTGGCTTCAGATAGTTGTTATTGATAGATGTTAGCTAGCAAGAGTCAGGAAATCTAAAATCCTGTCCCACCCCACCCTAAATATTTCGCTTAAAGAATTGTGAAATATGTTAGTAAATTTTGAGTAGAAATTGATGATAAAGTTGAGAAAGTACTTGAACTTGAGTAAAGTTTTTCTTTCCTGAATACGTGGATGTCGTCAGTAGATCAGATATTTTCTTATCTTTACCCTTGTTTCCTCTACGTCATAGATTTCTGTCATTTTCTCGGTTTTTAATACGGGGGAGCTATGATGGCTCACTAACTTGAAGGTCCAGGGTTCAATCCCAGTATAGGTCAAGTTAATACCTTCAGATTTTTCAACCCAGTTTCCCCCTGTAAGTGGCACAGTTTTAAGGGACTCTTGCTTGCCAACCTGAAGGTCTAGGTTCAAGCCTGGCATAGGCTGAGATAATATCTTTGGATTTTTTGACCCGATTTCCTCCTGTCAATGATATAGGTCGGAGAGATATGCATGGTAAAAGCCTCCAGATAGGACAATAAATAAATTATATACAAGAGATAATTTCATCTATGTGAAAATAAAAGAAAATTTGAACTTTGTAAAATTAGAAACTTTTGAACAAGATAAGATTTCAGTTGATTCAGAGAGTATCAAAAAAATTCCCACCATTTTATTTTTTTCTCCCAAGTTTTTTGTTGCTTTTGGGATTAAAAATTTGTCTCTAATTTCATTAAGTTTTGGTTTCTCAGACAACCAGATGGCTTGGTTCCATGTATGACTGAATTGACGCCTTGAATGAAACCAACCATGTCAAATTGAAAAAGGTTGTCATTTTGATAAAAATTTGCCAGTAGTGTCTGACTAAGGCTTTAAATGCCAAGTTATTCTGATTGATCAATGTTTTGGTTAATCATCCTTTTGAAAAAAACAGGAAAAAGTCTAAAAATAAGAATTTAATTCATCCAAATTTGAGTTTCCTTTGGCTCTGTGAGAATTCTTGTACATTTTCTTTCTAATGTCCAATTTTATTTCCGCTTTCCTTGAGAAAAATTCAAAAAGAAAACAAAACATAATTTTTGATATCTTCCATCCGTCGGCCATCTTTGTTAAAATATGAGAAAAAAAAATTCCAAAATCTTCAAATTTAAAATTCAGTTGGTAGTGATTATACCAAATTGTGTCCAGTCCTAAATTTTATCCCCTTGTAATGAGAGTCATGGTAACAGTAGAACCCCTGGGGTGGGGACGACAATTTCTGGTGGTCCCTGATATAACCTTGACCTCAAAATGTCGCATAAATTTCCTGCTGGCGATGAGTTTGACCTTTCAAGAAGTGTCGCTATGCGAATTTCCCACTCTCTTTTCGATAATTGTCCTCAGATTTTGAAAATTTCTCAGACAGAATTTTTAATTCAGAAAATGTCAACTGAAAGCAAACAGTGTCAAAGGCTAATGTTTTTTAAAAGTTTTGGTTTTGACTTTCAAAGTAGAATGGAAGTTACAACGTAGTTATTGTTGTTTAGTAGAATTAATTTAAGATTCAAAATTCTATAAAGCTTCCGTTTCTGAAACCTCCATTGTACACTGAATGGCATAACCAATCTGCATTAGCCCAATCGAGTTCTGGAAGGTAGGATGTATAATTCCGTTTCATGTATGAAATATCTAGCACTCTCGCAGCATGGCGCTATTATGAAATTCTTAGTAATATTCATCGTAACCTATAGGCCTAGTGTAAAATAAATATTCTATTATCATAATAAATAGGTTTAGAAAAGGTCAGGGTCTATATTTACATATTACTAACTAAAACTCCATTCATAAAAAGTTTACAGAATTTGAAAAAAACACATTTCTGAGAGTGTGATGGAAGGGGGTAGGGTGAGGGCAAATTTTTCATGGATCCCAATTCCAGCAAAAACAAACATAGGTGGGAGGGTCAGAAGAGCATTATTTAACCAAATTTTCTCAGTCCATTCAATAAGAACTAAAGATAATATCATGCCACTGACATATGTTTTGGATATAGAATCCTCATCAGGACATCGGAGTTTGACAATGTCGCTCGATGATTATCATAACTATTCTGAAATTATGTTTCAAAATATACTTATTTCATAGTTTGGTATATATATTGAGGTGGCAACGAAGAGTTCTCTTCTATAATTTCTTTCTGAATTTAAGAATTTATGACAAATTTTTAAGTGACCCATCCTAATTTTTCTCACAGTGGCATTATGGGGTGTTGGGTATTTTTCACAGATTTTATGTTCTAAATTTATTGAAATTATGATAAATTTTTGACTGACCCTTCCTAAATTTACTCCCTAAAATCATGTTGACTCACAATTCAATAAAAGGAGTAGGCGACCATTTTTCTTTGTGCCTCAATATTGTGATCACTCAACTGTAAACAGAAAAAAATACTTTAAAATAGTTTGTAGTCTACACTGAAATCGTCTACTTTTATTGAATGAAATTAACAAATTTTACTTATTGATATCTTAACCAACATCTTCAAGCTTTTTGTTGAAATTTTTTTGTACTTTTATCAAGAAATGGCGTGTCGATTATAATCGAAAGGAAAGTACATTTAATTGAGAAGTTACAAATCTGCATATAAATACACATATGAGTAGCTTTTGTAGGTTCAATCCCAGGCATAGGTTGATTTTTCACACCCGTTCCCCCTGTCAGCAATGCAACGGGCTGGTTTGGAAAAAGGGTATTGCGTTCGGATGGAACAATAAACCGAGGCCCTGTGTGCTACAATATGTGTACGTTAAAGATCCCTAGACAGTTAAAAATTGAAAAGGGTAGGCTATTGCCACTGTCTGTCTGACAAAATTTCTCTTATTGCACACTTCATGGTGTTGTCCATCTTCTTTAACCTAATTAGGTGTAGAAAAGGAGGACTTAACGATAAATTCAATATCAAACCCCTACCCCCTTTAAAAAGAAACCCAGTATTATGTCCTATAACATATTGCTTATACTGCTACAACTACCCCCTCCAGTCTACCCTGCCCCACCCCCGTCTATTCCTAAGATTATACTCAATAAGATATATATAAAGAAAATATTTAATTGAAATGTTCTAAAGTATTTAACGTGTTATTTCATCAATTCTATATATAGTTGTATTTAATTTGAATTGATAGAAGACCTTAAAGAAAGAAAAACGAGATATTGAAAAGAGAATTTATTCACCTGCCCTACTGTTTACTTTCTTATTTTGAGTCACAAGGGCTTTTGATTTGACTGAATTGGCTAGTCATGTCTGATTAGTTAATTTTTAACTTAGCTAGTTAGTATTAGTGTTCATAGCTCACCGACAAAATTTGAGCCTTCAAATCCATGTATGTCCAGAATTATCTGCCTTTGAGATTCTAATCTGAAGTATTTTTAAAGGAATTATTCGATTTTTGTACATTTCTGGTACTTCTGAAGAATATTTACATTTATGTTCTAGACCCAAATCAAACCTTGAAAATAGTGAATATGTCCTATTTAAGCTAATAGTTTAGTTAAAGAATAATAATTATACTTTGAGAATATTATTTTTAACATTCTTAAGTAAGTTACCTTATTAGGAAAATAATAGATCTAAAAATATGCGCATGTTAATTACATGTTCCGGCATTTCTAACGAGGTCTAATTAACGACTTATTAACGCTTTGATTAATTATACAGTTTTAAGACTAATTAGAGCTGTACTACTTGTAATATTGTACTATGAAACTTGCTGACTCTTTTTAGAAATATTTTAAAGATCCCTCGACAGTTGGAAATCGAAAAAGAGTAGACTAATACTGCTGTCTATGAAAGTAGGATGTAAAACTCCATTCATTTTTTAGAAATTTGTTTATCAATATCATTACTATCTATGTGGACTCTCTAAATAAAGTAAAATATTTCATAATTTTTTGGCGTGGGTTTTGCCCCTGTCAGTGATGCAGGTCGAGGGGGTTGATATGTTTAAATGGGAAACTAAACTAAACCTGTGTACAGCAGTCTCTGTGTGTGTTAAAGATCCCTTGACTTTTGGAAATAAAAAAAAAAGTAGGATACTGCCAGTGGTCTAGAAAAAATTCCCTCATTGCACACTGCCTAGTGTTGCTGATTCAATGTTTTGTATTACTAATGTACTATATTTGTCTATGACCTTATGTAATATTACAATGTAGAACTATGTTCTATTAATTAACATTTTCTGCTAATTAATATGCTCGTTATGATCACAGCACCCCCTTCACTTTCTCCACCACCTCCCCTCCCTGTTCTCTTGGGACATGTACGATGTAAGAGTCAGCATGTTTTGTAGGACTAACGTACTATATTAGTCTATGACTTTATGTAATATTACAATGTAGAACTATGTTCTATTAATTAACATTTTCTGCTAATTAATAAGCTCGTTATGATTGTACTCCCTCTGAGTTCATGATATTATTTTTGACGTGTTGAAAACCGAGATAGGCATGATATATATTTCAACATATTCATTAGTAGAGGTGAAAGGTTAGGATATATTTTTTTTTTTTTCGAATTTGGATCTAGGTGACATGGTGGACTATAGTTTGTTGTCCTCATTTGTTTTTGATAAACAATAACATGTTCCATCCCCAGCTTGATCCTGTGAATTGTCTTTGAAATTTTTCCAATTCATGCCTATATTACAAGGAAAGAATTTTGACGAATGAGGTTGAAAAAGACCTGTTATAATTACATTATAGAGGCTCAGGTTAAATTTATTCACACTATTATCAACAGCTCTTATATCCCAAAACTACTTGCTTTACCTAAAAAATCTCACAGAAAATGAAGTTCTTTTCTGAAGTAAGGGAGAGATTTCCCTTAAAAAAAATAAGGGTGCAGTGTAGTTTTGTATTAAACTGATAAATTTGGAGCGGCTTAAAAAGATAGTTAATTATTTGATACAACACTTTACTTTCCCAAACTTCTTGCTTCTTACAGAAAATATAATTTACTTTTCCCTAAGAAAGCCAAGAAAGCGAGACTTTTCCTTGAAATAGTTACGATATATGTTTTCAACTGATCAATTTTGACAGGGTTTGTTAAAAATATAATTAATTTATAATTTGATATAGTTGTTGTTAGAGGTATATACATGTTTTAATTTAGGTTACATTACATATTCCCACCAAACTATCTCCCACTTTATTTCATTTTATCATGAGAAAACTAAGCAATACTTTTTTGGTGAAAAAATCCATTAAGGTATAAAATCATTATCAAATAATTTGTATTTTGTGAGAAAAAACTTGTGCAGAATTTTTCATGCATGGAATGAAACAAGCATTTTTTACAAGGATAACAACATATGTTGACGAAGATTTTTTCTATTCCTTGGTCAAACCTCTTGGCATTTGACTATTGCCTGGGAAAAGTTGAAGCAAATTTAGAAGACTTGAAAATTAGGGAAATTTAGCGTAAAAAAATCCCTCAAGGATTAAATCCCAATTAAATGTCCAATTGAACGAGTGAGAAAAAAAGTTTTCATTAGTCCAATCTGACCATAACTGCCTTATATAGTAATAATAGACCTCTTTATTTCTATATCACCAGCCTTATTGAAATCAAAACACAGTTAATCTAGCCCTTAATCCCTTGTTTTCATATTTCCTTTTCAAACCTCATATCAACCAGGCCAATATCTAGACCTATGAAGTATATCAGAACAATGATTGGGTTTTTTACTAATAGTCTAAAAAGATAACCAAAAACTCTTATTTTTTCGTTGGCCTCGCTTGTCAATAAATCAAAATAACAATAGGTAATCAGATATTCTCTGTTTTTTTCTGTTTTTTCTCAATAACTTTTTTCCCACGGCCAGTTTAATTGAGTCACTCTTTTTACAAATCTCTCACTATCTATTCAATTTTATTTCAGTTCCCTTTTATACATAAACTACCTATCCCTTATAGTCCAATATTTTGATAATATTATAACGACGGCAATTTGTACTGAGTTACTTCCCTTGTTTGTTATTTTAACGCGGGTTTTCCATTTTGACAGCCTCGTATTAGTTGAGTCAATAGGGCCGTTTTCAAAGATGTCATTCAATTAGTGAAACTTTTTGAATAACAATATAACGTATTTTGAATAACGATATTGTGGTGAGGGCTTGGTGGTCTTCGCTCTTACTTTGTCCTTGGTAAGAGATTAGTTCACTTACTCAACAACGTGTCATAGATAGACTTTATAGATTCATTGTAACAAAAATACGAGTAAATTCTCTCATTGCACACTGCAGAGCATTGTCTAAATTCATTGGTTCTGAAGAGGGATGTTAAATCTCATGTTTATGACGTCTTTCGCTTCAGTTTATTCTTAGATGATATCTTTTATGATTTTTGCATGTCTTTGGATTTTGAAAACTAAATGCATTCTGGACTAGTAACATAGTTTTGGCATGTCAACCCTTCGCCATTTTGTTTAACTCTTTCATCAACTTCCTTTCTCCAAAACACAAAAATATTTTTTACAAGGTCACTGATCAATGAAAATTTGGTCGTATTTGAGGAGTATCATGGTTAAACTAACATCAGAGGTCAAGGGTCAAGATTAACCAATCAGATTGGAGATAATCTCGTTGATTGTTTACCATGTTTGGATGATTGCGCTATTGTTTATTCTGACACCTAGCTACCTCCTTTATCAAAAATAGGTCATGTAACTTTTCACTTTTCACACTTTTTCCAAAGTTTAGACAACTTCAAAAAATTCAACCCCTGTTTGAAAAATTATTTCACCGCATTCAGCCAAACAAAATTTTTGAAAACCATTAGCCAAATATGGAAATTATGAATTAAGCAAATAAGCTGCTTCAAAAAATTCAAACATATTTGAGTTGGTTTTTGAGCAATTCAGCAAGACAAATTCATAATTTAAGATGTCATTGGTTTGGCGCTAATGTTCACAATTTTCAGGAAAAAGGTGTGTTTTGTACATGAAACATTGTTAGAACCAGTGCATTTTGAACTCTGTTTATTTACAACCCCACAACAAACAGGTCAAAGTTCAAACCCACAATTCATAAAGGTCAAAGTTGAAATAATTTGTTGTAAAAACGATTTTAAAATGGTGTAAGTTGGCAAGTTGTCGTTAGGTCTAATCTCGTGTGTTTTTGGCTGCGATCACACAGTTTCTGACGAAGAAACGAAGAAATTGCCGTAGCCAGTGTTGACTTGACAAACATTGACGAAAGCTTATCCCACAATTCTACATTCCCTTGGGAAACTTGCATAGCATTTTAACAAACATTCATCGTTCAATATCCACATCCGGCTTTTACATGCTACCATTTAATATTTCCATAATTTTACACTTTTCACCCTCCAGCTTGACTTAATATTTATGATATATTTAATCTATTTTCAGGTTTCCGTGGTAAGAATTGTGAAGAAGATATAGATTATTGTATTAACAACACCTGTAACAATGGTTCTACATGTATTGATGGTATTAAGTCCTATACTTGTAAATGTCCACCCACCATGACAGGTAAGCATGCCCTGCTCCGACCCAACCCACCCCATCCCACCCCACCCCACACTGTATTCTAGGCTCTTATCTGATAAAAGCACCATTCATTACAAGGCAAACAACTTTGGTTCACAAGGATCCTTTCTACCAGCTGATCCTTGACCAAACCTCTTGGTAATGATTTTACAAGGATAATAACTTAGGTTCACGAGGATCCTTTCTACCAGCTGATCCTTGACCAAACCACTTGGCATTGATTTTACAAGAATAACAACTTAGGTTCACAGTTAAGTATCCTTTCTACCAGCTGGTCCTTGGCCAAACCTCTTGGCAATGATTTTACAAGGATAATAACTTGGGTTCACGAGGATCCTTTCTACCAGCTGGTCCTTGACCAAACCTCTTGGTAATGATTTTACAAGGATAATAACTTAGGTTCACGAGGATCCTTTCTACCAGCTGATCCTTGACCAAACCACTTGGTAATGATTTTACAAGGATAACAACTTAGGTTCACGAGGATCCTTTCTACCAGCTGATCCTTGACCAAACCACTTGGCATTGATTTTACAAGAATAACAACTTAGGTTCACAGTTAAGGATCCTTTCTATCAGCTGGTCCTTGGCCAAACCTCTTGGCAATGATTTTACAAGGATAATAACTTGGGTTCACGAGGATCCTTTCTACCAGCTGGTCCTTGGTCAAACCTCTTGGCATTGATTTTAGAAGGATAACAACCTACCAGCTTAGTCAAACCTCTAACTTAGCATTGATCTTTCCCAGGTTATCCATACCCATTAACAGCTGGGTCGACTGGGTTTCATTTTTATAAATGAAAATAAAATTTGTCTTAAAAAATTTTAAATCTGTGATGTTTTGTGTTGTCATGGTTTGATAGTTTTCGTGTCTCTAGCCAGTAAAGTTAAAAATCTTTAATGGAAATTTAGAATTGAAAGTTAAAAGGATCACTTAGAGATATATATAGTAAAATTTTAATGGCGTGTATTTATCATTAATGGATATTTTGATATATTACAAATTTACTACCCTAAATACATTCAGAATTTTAAAAGCTATGAAAATTGTCTAAATTTGTAAGGTCCTTGATCTTGGTGGGCTTTTTTTAGAAAATGGATATCCACATGACCTTTTAAATTAATTAATTTTCAAAACTTTTTTCTTTAAAAGTTTTTGTGTATTCTTTGAAAATGAAAATAAGAATCCACTCTACTTTTCCTTTAAAAACTGTTTTTCATAAATATATAAGGATCTTGACAAATTTTCCCATCTTTGATCAAATTATTTAGGATCCAAAATTAAAATTGTCCATTTTAAAAATCATAAAACCACAGGGGTTCCATTTATTGATGGTATTTTTATACAAAGTAAGTTCCCAGCTTTGATGGATTAATTTAGGGTCTGTTTTTATATGGCTCTGTCTCCATGGTCTTAGTTTTAAAGGTGGCTATCAACATGGGGTCATATTTTTCGAATATGAAAATATTAATGATGGCAATTTGAAGCCTTATTTTGGTCACAAAACCTTATTTGGACTTGTGTATATAATACAGAAAATTAATGTTTAATATACAATGTATTACTAGTTTGCAAAAAAAGACAGATTCACCATCAGTTTAACCAATCATACCTAAGTCTGAGAAACAATAATATTAGCTAATCAGCTCACCATTGAAATTTGAACCTTTATAGAAAAGATATCTATAGAAATAGGAAAAGAAATTCATAATATGAGCTGTATTTAAAGGAATTATGTGATTTTTGTACATTTCTAGTACTATTTCTGAAGACTATTTACATATATTCAAGACTCAAATCAACCCAAATCAAATGGCAAACCTGTCCCCTTTAATTTATAGTCAAACAACAATTGTGGATAACGAATAAAAATATAAATATAAATTGATAGGTCAGATAAAACTGACTGCTGACAATATTAGTATTTTACGGTCCCCTCAATCTAATCTAGAGATTATCTTGTCAGAGATGTTTGGGTCTTTTCATAGTTATAACAATCCCTGTAAATATATTAATAAAATACAAGTTATATATATGATATTGTGGACTTGTTGTTTGAGAACAGAGCTGTGGATATTCTTTAGATTAATCTCTAGGCTGAAATTAGAATGTTGGTTTGCTATGTCATTCATTCATTCTTTTATATATTTATTCATTTTTTCATTCATTCAGTCATTCAGTGATTTTTTTATTTACTCATTTCATTCATTCATTCATTCATTCATTCATTCATTCATTTATTTACTCATTTCATTCATTCATTCATTCATTGTTTAATTCATTCATTGTTTAATTCATTCATTTACTGAATTGATCAATTGGATGGGAGAGTTAATTATAAGCTCATGAAGCTGTCTTAATAAAATTTCCCTCATTGCACACTGCATGGCTAAAACAAGTAAAAGTTCAACTCCATTTAATAACACTCAACTGGTCTCTGGTTTTCCCTCATTGGACACTGCAGTGTGTAGCTTGTCTTTAATGCTCAATCAAGAACAGTCATACCCCATTTAATTTCCCATAAAATAGCAAAGGAATAAAATAATTAAATATTTCTATATAAAAATACAATTTGATGATAAATTTCTTTATTGAAGTCACATATTCAATTATTGTGAATAGAAACCATTTGTTTTGACACCTGACTTTTCTTAACAAGTTTCTGTGAACACACCTGGACAATTTCTTGTGAATTTTGAGATGATTGTCACAAATTAGCTCTCAATTGACTTGATTTGGTCAAATTAGTATTTTTCTCTGTGTTTCTATGGGAAAGAAGTGATATATGAACATTTGTATCAAAATAATTGCCTATTAATTTCAGAAATTGATTTTTATAATTCGGTTATTTTCTCTGTAATTATCTATTCATTGGTTTTTACGCAAAAAAAAAATTATTATTTTGATCAAAATGCATGCATGTGCACAAACCAAATCCTTCTCTTTAGTCCTACAATTTAAAAATTAGCTCTAATTTTCTGATAGAATGCATTCAATATCTGATATAGATTTTTTTTATTTTCATAGATAAGTTAATACTTTAAAGGGATTGTAAAAAGCTTTTCTAATCTCCGTTTGAGTATCGTGTATACTTATGGCTTCCATTTGCATCAATCCAATTTCTCAACTGACTTCAGGCAATTAATAAAAAAAAATCGCAGATGGTATGAACATGGTCAAAGAAACATGGACGAAAAAACGATAAACCTGTAAAATTCAGCGAATATCTAAATATCTATAATAATATATATAATTATTGAAAGTTTGAATTTTCACTCAGATGTTAAAATAAACCCATTAATTTTTCAACCATAAATTTTGACAATTTTAAAATTTGGGTGAATAAATTTGTGATTTTAATGGCAATTTTAACAACTGAATAAGCCGGGTCATTATAGTTGATAATGGCCCTAGTGATGGTTTATAATGCCCTGAATATAGTTGATAATGCCCCCCATGGCATAAAAATCTATGGTTAAAATGCTATAAAACCCTAGGGGCTGGGAATATGATGGTTTTACCATTTCAAATGTTTGGCAACATTTTAACATTTTATTGATTTATTCAGTCATTCATTTATATCATTAGATTAAGACTTTTTCATACATTTTTCATTCATTCATCCATTCATTCATCCATTCATTCATTCATTCATTCATTATTTTCTTAATTTATTCATTCATTATTTTCTTAATTTATTCATTCATTATTTTCTTAATTCATTCATTCATTATTTTCTTAATTCATTCATTCATTATTTTCTTAATTTATTCATTCATTATTTTCTTATTCATTCATTCCATTCATTATTTTCTTAATTTATTCATTCATTATTTTCTTAATTTATTCATTCATTATTTTCTTAATTTATTCATTCATTATTTTCTTCATTCATTCATTCATTATTTTCTTCATTCATTCATTCATTATTTTCTTTATTCATTCATTCATTATTTTCTTAATTTATTCATTCATTATTTTCTTAATTTATTCATTCATTATTTTCTTAATTTATTCATTCATTATTTTCTTAATTTATTCATTATTTTCTTAATTTATTCATTCATTTCTGCATGTTATTCTTTTATTTCTCCATTTGTTCATTCATCCTTTCATTCATTCATTCATTCTTCTGTCTATTTTCAGGAGACCTGTGTCAAATAGATGTAGATGAATGTGAAACGACTCCGTTTATCTGTCAGAACGGAGGAACTTGTATGAATCATAATGATGGGTTTATGTGTATCTGTGTTAATGGATGGACTGGTTCTGACTGCAGTGAGAATATTGACGATTGTAAAAACAACCCGTGTTTTAATGGAGGAAACTGTGAGGATCGAGTCGGATATTTTTATTGTAAATGTCCTCGTGGAAAAACTGGTAAGGTTTTTTATTTTCCATTTTTATTGAAAATTTAATTTCTGTTGTTTTTAATCATACATCAGATTGTCCTAGTGCTTTATTTTGGACTTTGTTTTACAAAGCAATCACCAGTTGTGTATGGGTGAGAATAAGAATTGAGGTAAAAAGTTGAACATGGAACTCTCATGCAACTGAGGTGTGTTTGGTACTTGTGACCATTTTCATTATTCGTAACCAAAGCAACTGGTAATCAGTATGGCATCTTTTAGCAAATTTGGACCTTAACATGATTTCTACTTTCTTTAAAACAATATATTACTTACTCTTTGTGATAAATGTTAGGAATAGCCAAAGGGTTTGTCTTGTCGTCATTTTATAAGTCTTTATTCAACAGCGATTAATAAATTGATAAAAATACAAATACGCAATACTGTCATAAAATTTTTCAACGACATTTTGCCCAAAGCTGAACACTCAATTATCTTTCTTTAATTGATTTCTTTGTTTTAATTTTAGAAAATACATATTTCTGATTTTTTAAATATATTTTGAATTTTGATAATTTATAGAGTTTGCAATTTTCTCACCATAAAAGTTTGGCTTTATGATCAAAAACCCTCGTTACGAAATCAAATAAAAATTTATTGAATTATTATTTATGAAAGTCATAAATTAAAATTTTGCCTTCTTTCAAATGTTTTTTAAGAAATTTTCTTCGCTGAAAGAAAATGATGTACATGTATTTCCAAAAAATCTTAACTGTATCAACATTTTCTTCTTTTTTTTTCAACTGTGATAAATTTAAATTTGAAAAACTTTTTACTAACCAAAATGATCAAATGTTTTATTACGTCAAATTTTATTAACTAATATTATGAAACTTTGTATTAACATTCATTCATTCATTCATTCATTCATTCATTCATTCATTCATTCATTCATTCATTCATTCATTCATGAATATAGTCACACATTCATTCATTTTGTGTTTCATTCATTCATTCCATCAATCGTTCATTCACTGTTTATTAACAAACTAAATTCTATTTTTCTCTCTCTCCTCTCTTAGGAATGAGATGTCATTTGGATGATGCATGCGAGAGTAATCCATGTAACGCTGGAGCGTCATGTGAGACTTCGCCAATAGATGGCAGCCCTATCTGTACGTGTAAACGAGGGTGGACAGGTGACACGTGTTCACGAGATGTAGATGAGTGTACTGAAAGTAAGTCTGTAGACGTAGAACTGTAGACGTAGAACTGTAGATGTGTAGTTAATATTACTCGTTGGCATGGGGACCCAAAATTATTTGGAAGGGGGCAGGATATATTTTTTGGGATGCTTCGCTCTATGCCTATGTAGTTTGTAGATTTTAATTTTCAGGAATTTTAAGATAATTTTACTGTCTTGGACTGAGATGAGATCTTCAAAATTTCTTCTTATGCATGATACTATAATGGAATGCTCTATTTTGCAAAGAAATGCCTAGCCTCTCAAATATTTTCCCACCAACTGAATTCCTCTAATATCTTTTATGTATGAATTTACTTTCTATCTATACAATTTTATTTTATCTTCTCCAAAAACTTTCAGATCTTTTTGAAAATCTTTTCAAGTACAAATTCTGGAATGAAATATACTTGGCCTGGTTCCTCAAAAAATCCCACGATAAGAATTTTTCGTTCATACTTGCGACAAAATTGATCTCAAGATTTTTTGAGAGGGACCCTGGACTATTTTTTAACCGATTTACCCCTTTGTAGGTGCCGACACACCTTGTGAACATGGTGGAACCTGTATCAATACGCCAGGAAGTTATAAATGTGATTGTGCAGTCGGGTTCACGGGGCCATGGTGCGAGGTTAACATCAACGAATGTAGTTCAAACCCTTGCATCAACGACGGAACGTGTCTGGATGAAAAAGGAGCCTACAGATGTCTCTGTATGCCAGGTAAGGAATGGTTTTTTTTTTTGTTTCAAAAATGATCGGTATTATCTAAACCAACCAAAATATAAGACGGCCATCCTGGTTTGTATTGACAATGGATAGAAACAATGAATGATTCAATTGTTAAAATTGAACAACAATCTAATGTTGATGAGAGACTAAGGTCCACCCTGTTTCCTGAAGTTGAGTTTTAATTTCCATCTTGAATATTTCACTAGGGAAGCTAAGATATTATCAAAATCTTAAACTTTTTTGAATGATTTCGCGGAAGGGAAGCTGCAAAACCTAGAAATACACTCTCAAAAGTTGCGCTCTTTCTGTATCAAGCTACACTGACAGGAGTGGGGAATTGACTTGCAGATTCTCTGATGAACGTGAACACATTAAGAAACTGCCTTGCAATTAAGAGTCTATAGACTTCAATTCTTTTTTTAACTGAACTTCATTGAAAGGAGTGAGTAATTGACATGGAGATTCTCAAGTGATCAGTTTTAACACAAAGTAAAATAAGAGTGATATTATTTAACACAACTTTAATTTGAACCTAACAATGACCTGAAATAGATTCTCCTGTTTACACAAACCTGTAAAATCTGAGATAAATCTCTAGTTGATGAAAATATTGTTTAAATAATACAAATTAATAGATTTTATAAACCAAATTTATTCAGTGGCAGTTTGAGAAGGGTTACAGGAGTACAATTCAATTTTTCCAAAATTTTCTCTGCGAGAATTCTCTCCATGAGATTGTTTTGAGCTATTGATTTAAATCTCCCCTCGTTAAGTCAGTCTGCCCCCTCAGGAGACTGGCATCGCCACCAAATTTATTACAAAAAAATGTTATAATTCACTTGTATCTTGTTCGTTCGAAATTCTCAAAAAAACTTGTTATATGTGCTCTCCTTGTACCTTATTTTCCAGAAATTCTCAAAAAAACTTCAAAAAGATGCACAATTGATAAAGACATGTGTATAAGTTATGTGCTTTGTTATATAAGAAGTGTGTTATACCATAATATATTCTCTTGTGTGTTTTTTGTTATATAAGAAGTGTGTTATACCATAATATATTCTCTTGTGTGTTTTTTGTTATATGTGCTTTCAGCTTCTAAATATTGTAAAATATTATTTATGAATACGTGTATTGTTTACGAAAAATTAGGACAAAAAAAAATGGAGATAAACATTTATAAATAATATATATTAAACTCAACTTTTCTGAAAGAAATCATTTATTTTCTGAGATAAGACAATTTGAAATGTGGAGTTAAAATATTTTTTATGTAGAAAAACTAAGTGTTGAGTAGTTAAAATGTTTTTTGAAAAATTCTGAATTAGGCTTTTGTCCTGAAATGTTGTTGTTGATAAATAGAGGTATATATCAGGGATGTTTAATTACTGTATTTACCAGTCATGTCTGATTGTAGTTCCAAAATGACTGACAACAACATTAATTTGCAGGACATTTTTTTTGCTATTGTGCTAGATTTTCTGTATTCTTGATATCTGACTGAAATTGAGAATTGACAAAAAAGGGAAAAGTTTGAGTAAAGTTAAAAAAAAGAAAGACCGAAAGGTTTGGAATTGGAATCTTGTCAAATTTTGTTTTTATTTTCAAAGAAGTAACAAAAAAAATAAAAACATTTTCGCGAAAGTGTCAAAATTTGCCAAGCGAGGATAAAAACTTTCCCATATCAAGTGTTATTTTAAAAAATGACCAGAAAGTTTCAATTCTTCAGCCAAAATTTCAATGAAGCGAAAAAAAAAGATATAGAAAAAGTGTCAAATTAGATACAGTTATACGGTCAGTTGATTCGAAATAGTTTTTATTAACTCAATAAAAATATCAACTCACAAAAAACACTAAAAATCCCCAAAACATATTGACAAAAAACGCTGGTAATTTTCTTTAGCTGATTTCACAATTACAGTTATTGACAATTCACAAACTTTACCAAATGGCAGAATTAATTTTTTTCGCTAATTTCACAATTTTTATATCCCACAATTCACCAAAATTAATGACCAGTCGTAGGTTTAATGATCTGTTCGCTCATTTCAGAATTACTGGTGTTTTAATTCATGAAAATTAAAAATCACAAGGTTAATGAACACGCTTGAAATCGTTAAACAAATTGAAAGTAAAAATTTAACGACTTAAATACTTAAGGTGTTTTGAAGAGATCGTAGAGTTTATTGGCCTTGACTGTATTGTGCGCTGGACATCTGCGGAAATTTACAATTATTGGTGTTTTAATTCTTGAAACCAGCAAGATTAATCATTGCGATTAGATTCGTTAAACAAATTGAAAGTAAAAATTAAATTTTTAATAGTCAAAACTTGAAACGAAATGATCTGTTTCTTTTTTCAAGTGGCTTAGAAAGTCATTTAACCGAAAATACGAAAAAACAAAACATCACAATATAAAACAACAGTAAAAAGACGAAAGGAAAATTAACTGAAATTAACTAGAGTCAAGTTTTTGAATTAATTGTCAAAATGCTAGAATGAACAGATGTAATTACTTTAAAGATCTTGTCAAGTAACTTAAAGTCCTTTGAGAAAAATAAAAAAATATATAAAGAGGATTAACTTAAATTAACGAAGTCCAGTTTTTACATATTGTGACAAGAATCGAAAAGAATCATTTTAAAAGGCTAGGTCTAATATTTCTTTTTTCATGTGGTTTAAATAATCATTTGATTGAAAATACCCGAATTAAACCACCCTAAACAAAATTACAGTAAATAAAAGAGGATTAACTTAAATTAACTGAGGTCCAGTTTTTGTTAAAAATAACAAATCCTGGCCAATTATTTATGTCACAATACTTAACTATTAATCAGGTTTCACGATGGTAAAAACACAGCTGAATTACCTCCCCTGAAAGGTCATGTCTATCAGCGAGTGTGAGAACTAGGTGGGAAGTGCGTTCAAGTGGGAAGTTTTTTATATAGACTTTACCAAGATAGAAATTGCCCTAGGCTATTCAACTATAACAATGGAGATATACTTGTGTTCAACATTAGCTTTCATATTATTACTGAAACTGTAAAGTCCTATACTTTTACTCAGGTGATAGAAATGACTGACACTCAGAGGCACTGGCCTTGGCCTCATAAATTTTGAAGGATTCAAACCCATGGCACTCTAGAATTGAGATGTACTTATGTTCAACGTTAGACTAGCTTTTCTATTTTTACCTAATCTTATACTCTTAACATTGGTATTAGGGGTTGAAAGAGGACGCAAAGCTGACTCTAGAAAGCACTGGTTGAGGAATCAGAATTTTCCTTTCCTTAAAGGGTATATAAACACTATTTCTTAGCTAGAATTTTTAAAGAAATAATACAGAATTTCAAATAATATTAGTTAATTGTTAAAAACTGATACAGAAAATGTCTTGAGTATCAATAAATATATGTTAATGGACTGTCTTGGCAATTTCCCTCATTGCACACTGCATGGCATGGACTGTCTTCATTATCTCAAATAAATAGGACGTTTTAAAGATGGGTTTTTTTATATTTTAGTGTAAAATTAAGCAAACTATTTGATTAATTGATGTATCTAATGAATTATCATGTATTCTTAATCATATCATTATGTTCTTATTGCATATTATTAAGAGTTTTATATAATAAATAAATGCCCATGTATGTACAGTCTGGATAAACAAAAAAATTCTTTTTGACCTTTCTTGATCGGTCACTCATTGAAATTCTGCTAGTAATTCTCTTCTAATTTAGTTAATTATGAATTAATTATGGACATGTGAGACAAACTGGTATTTTTCTAAGTCATTAGAACACCTCTACTTTCTATTCATATAAATATTAGCATTTTCATTTTCATAAATAAAAACATGGGAACCCATCTTTAACACCATTTTATTTTATTTCATCATCTTTTCTATTTTTTGGACTAAAATTTAGACACCCTCGACAAATTAAAGACCAATCGACAAATTTGAAGTAAATAAAAGCACTTGTCCTCCTTTTACAAACATCAGTTAAACAGTCTAACTCAGAGAGTTTTATTTCACAGTCAAATTCTTATTTTCTTGTAAAAACTGTTTGAAGCTTGTGAAAAGTTTGTAAAATAAACAAAAAATTCCAAACTGTACCCTTAAAAATGGCTGTTTTTCGAAATATAGGGAAGTTACTATGTTTGAAATCTTTTTTCATTAGCGGATGGATCTTTTATTAAACTTTAATATTTATGAAAATATCATTTTGACCTATGTGGACTCTCTGAAAGTGACGCTAAGTTAACAAACCTAAATACGGACTGTAACCATTGCTGTATACAGTATATTATATATCAGAGTAGTGTATATTTGTGTGTGTATCTTTTCAACTAAAATCATACTAATGACTAACAAATTTTCACATAATTAATAGACTTATCTATTGCTCTGGGACCTAGGCCAATGCTTTCATTGAGACTCGTCAAGCTTATCTATTGCTTTGAGACCTTGGCCAGTGCTTTCATTGAGACTCATCAACTTTATCTATTGCTCTGTGACCTTGGCCAGTGCTTTCATTGAGACTCATCAATGGCCAGTGCTTTCATTGAGACTCATCAACTTTATCTATTGCTCTGTGACCTTGGCCAGTGCTTTCATTGAGACTCATCAATCTTACCTCTTGCTCTGGGACCTTGGCCAGTGCTTTCATGGAGACTCATCAAGCTTATCTCTTGCTCTGTGACCTTGGCCAGTGCTTTCATTGAGACTCATCAAGCTTATCTCTTGCTCTGGGACCATGGCCAGTGCTTTCATTGAGACTCATCAAGCGTATCTCTTGCTCTGTGACCTAGACCAGTGCTTTCATAGAGACTCATCTCAATACACCCTAACACTATATACATTATGAACTATGTGGACTCTCTAAAAAGGACTCCTTGATTGGAATCCTGAATCAAACATTCTTAACTAAATCACTTTATGTTAAACCTAATAACCAAATAAAGATTATAAGTGTACGGACTCTCCAAAGGGGATGTAAAACTTTTGAGTAATTGTTCAAGCATCAAAGCATTGCGTAAGTGTTGTATTGAGTGTCTAGCCTAACCTAGTCTATATATTTATTTTCCAGGTTTTACCGGTCGCAATTGTGAAGTAGAATATGATGAATGTGGCAGTAATCCATGTATTAATGGGGGAGTCTGTCAAGATCTAGTCAATAAATTTAAATGTACCTGCCCTGCCGGTAAGTTTTTTCTCCCTTACCCCTCATGACCTGCCCCTTTCTTTGACCCCACAGGAAAAGTTTGTTAAAAAAGGGCAATGAATTTAAAAGTATCTGTCCAGCCAGTACATGGAAGCTCTTTGACTCCAGTTGGACAGTTGGATATCAAAATGTAGTGGTCAAACGGCTGTCCTGGCAAAATTTCCCTCATTGTACAGTGCCTGGAGTTGAACAGTTTCTTGAAAGGTGTAGAAAATAGTCTTTAACTTTATCTTTTTCTGGAATTTGGGTCTTGATGTTTATGATTTTGTAGTAAAGAGAGAATGTCAGCAAAAGCACTGGCCTTGGCAGTAATTTGAAATGTTTTGATATTTGTAGGTTTTGAAGGTCCAACGTGTGCTGTCAATATTGATGAGTGTGAAACATTCCCCTGTCTCAATGGAGGTACTTGTAACGATCAAATCAACACTTATACCTGTACTTGTAAAACTGGTAGGTAGATTCATCATCTTACAGTTCTGTATAAAAACTATATATCTCTATACTAGAGTCTACATGACTGTCTGCTGATAAGGAGCTTTGTCTGCCATCTTAATTCCAAAAACTTCACTTGACTTTATAGCTTGACTTGAAAGATTTACCCAACAATTGTTGGTATTTCAAGTATTTTGAAGAAAAAAAATCGTGGAAATAACATCTTTTTAGAGACCTTTATAGGTTTTTTCTACCTTTTCACATAAAATAACATGAATTTTTTGGAACTTATATTGGTAAAAAAGTGTAACAAACTAGACATTGTAGGCAATAGGGTCTTTCTCGAAATTTCATGACAAAAATTGTAAAATATTGTTCTGTTTTATCCAGGTTACAGTGGCGTCCATTGTCAAGAAAATGTTGATAACTGTCGTAAGGTAGATTGTGGACATGGTACATGTGTTGACGGTCTGGATACCTATACATGTAGTTGTCTTCCTGGATATACAGGACTACTGTGTCAATACGATATCGATGAATGTTCCAGCAACCCCTGTAAGTTCGGAGGAACTTGTTCTAATTTAGATAACAGTTACGAATGTCGATGTCCTTACGGAACTTCAGGTGAGTTATTTTTCAAAGAAATTAAACAGATGTTAAGAAATACAGTAATCTGATTGGATAATAAAACTAACTTGAATATCAATGTTTAGTGATTGACCAATCAGATGACTGGAACATTTAATTAGTTGAGTTTTTACGAATTTTTACGAATCAGCACCTTTCACACAAATGGGTGAAAGATTTTAGTCTACTTGCATAATTTCCAGGCTACATATTCTCGAAATGATCTTAACGCTAGGATGTCTTAGGTTCTTATCTTCTAACATTGATTCTAGGACATCTTAGTGCTAAGATCGTTTCGAGAATAATTCCTTTCTTTTTGTCATTAAATTTCTAACTCCTACAAAAAAACACAATCATTGGAGAATTTTCCCAAATTGCCAAGAGAGGAGACAGCCTTTGCCATTGAAGGGAGATAATTTCAATTCAGTATTTGATCAAATGATATTTTTTTTTATCTCCGGTATAATTTAAACGAAAGTTGGATTAATCCGTGTCAAGGGAGACAATTTCATTTCAGAATTATTTAATGGCATTGTTTTTTCTATACTAGGTCAAAATTGTGAGAAGAACTATAACGAATGTGTTAGTAACCCTTGTCATAACGGAGCTACGTGTATTGATGGTATTAATAGATATAATTGTAAATGTAAACCAGGTTACGAAGGTAAGATTACTGCCCCTTTTTCTCAAAACTCTACGCTGAAATTAAAATCCCTAAAATTTCAAATTCATGTTGTCTTAAGAGAGATTAATTATTGTTTATCTAGTTATAAAGGGCACTATTTATGTTTTGGAGGGAAACAACTCTTCATATTTTCTTTAATAAATGTTTAAATAACTTATATTTTTTGTAACGCTTTTGAAAATCCTTCTTCAAATATTGTTTCAGGAACCCATTGTGAGCTGGACATCGATGACTGCGCCTCGCAACCTTGTCATAATGGCGGCAAATGTACGGATCTGATCAACAAATTTAAATGTGAATGTCCTGCTGGTTACTATGACGCAGAGTGCCGATCCAACGTCAACGAATGCGGCAGTAATCCGTGTATGAATTATGGGACTTGTGTCGATGGTGTTAACAAGTTCGAGTGCCTCTGTCTGGATGGTTATGGAGGTCATCGATGTCAAAATGATATCAACGACTGCGTATCTAATCCTTGCCAACATGGCGGTACCTGCAATGACCATCTTAATAGCTATTCTTGTGATTGTAAACCAGGCTTTGAAGGTAAGAAATATTTTGGGTTTTAACTTCTGCAAATCCGATCTCACCTTAGTTTGAGATAGATCTTTAATATTCCATGATTCAATCCAGGCATGGAACAAAGTTGATACCACCAGATTTTTCAAACTGGTTTCAGATGGGGCAATAAACCAAGACCCTGTGTGCTACAGGACAAAGCCACTCTCTCCCAATCTCCATTTCATTTTTGTATAAGATGTCCTTTGCTTCTTTCATTCATTTGCTCTCATTCATTCATTCATTCATTCATTCATTCATTCATTCATTCATTCATTCATTCATTCATTCATTCATTCATTCATTCATTCATTCATTCATTCATTCATTCATTCATTCATTCATTCATTCTAGGCAAGAACTGTGACAAGAACATCAATGAATGTGCCAGTAATCCTTGTGTTCACGGTGAATGTGTAGATTTAGCCAATGAATACCATTGTAACTGTAATCCGCCATACTCTGGCAAGAATTGTGAACAGGAGTTGAACCCGTGTCACCCTTCTCCATGTCAGAACCACGCCCAGTGTGTCCCGACCAATAATTATAAAGATTTTGAATGTCGGTGTCCAACTGGTTTTACAGGTTAGTCTTTTCTTCGTGACTTTAACTGGAAATAAATAAAATACAACAGGCTGTGAAAATTGAATATCCCTCGATCGTTGCTGACAAAACACAACGATGATAAATATGCAAATCTAAATTCCAGGGAAACTGTGTAACCAAGATGTTGATGAATGCGCCTCTGGTTCTCCCTGTCGTAACGGAGCTCAATGTGTCAATAAAAACGGCTCGTTTAAATGTATCTGTCTCCGTGGTTATGAAGGAAAGCGTTGTGAAGTCAACCATGATGACTGCGCTCCAAGTAAGTCCATTTTCTATCTTCTTGTTCTTTATCCTTTTTGCTTTCTTGTGGTGCTAGCAGATTTGGAACACACCAGATAGATGTCCACTCGTGTCTGCTTATAGAGGTCACAGTCCAGTAGGTCCAGAGTTTAATTCCTGCATAGATCATGGACAATGAACCAAGGCCCTGTGTGCTACAGGCTAAAAATGTTAAGATCCCTCAACAGTTGGAAATTAAAAAAGACTGTGCTCTCCTGGTAAAATTTCCCTCAGTGCACACTGTATGGCATTGCCTGTTCTCTTTGGCCAAATCATGACCAAATCAGGGACCTGAAAAAAATGCTTAAAGCTCCAATATGCCAATGCTGCTTTCATGGTAAAATTTCCCTCATTCTGCACTGTGTGGCATTGCCTTCATTATCAGGTGCAGAAAAGTAGGATGTAAAATTCCATTTCATTTGTCTGCGTATTGCTAAGTTCATCGACCTTTTCATCAACGAAATTTTATTTCTTATGAACGAACATTCTGTATTGTAGACCCTTGTATCAATGGTGGAACATGTGTCGATGAAATCGGTGGGTACTCCTGTCGATGTGTGGACGGGTTCGGAGGTCAACATTGTCAAAATGATATAGACGAATGTGCTTCGAATCCATGTATGCATGGCAGCACGTGTACAGACTACGTTAATTCCTATACGTGTACGTGTCGTCTGGGTTTCAGTGGAGTCCATTGTGAAGTCAATGACAACGATTGTACCAAGAGGTAAGAGCAGACGCTAAATTTTTTTGTTTTTTTAATTCTTTTCTTTTCAAAGGCTGCTGGTCAAAACAAACAGCAAGAATTTTTTACGCTTTTTTTTCTGTGGAAAAGGTAAATACTGTCTAATTGTACGAGGACCAGGGAGGAGATTTTCAAACTTCATTCAGACACGACTGGCAAGAAAACACTGGTAATACTGCCTTAAAAACATCCCTGTATGTCATGTTTGTAAATTATATGTTTCAGTTCGTGTTTAAACGATGGTAAATGTATAGATGGAGTGAATAACTTTACGTGTCAATGTAAAGGCGGGTTCACGGGGTCAATCTGTCAAACTCGTATTAACCCGTGTGATACCAATCCTTGTATGAACGCTGGCACCTGTTTCAATCACAATGGAAATTATTATTGTAACTGTCCGTATGGTTTCCAAGGTACCCATTGTGAGGTAAGTCACCCTCTTCACTTCAAAACATACAGAAACTAGGGCATACAACCCCATTTCATTTCATTTCCTTCAAATTTTTCTTCAGAAGATCACCATATTTAAAAGATTTTATCTCAAATTTGGCGTAAATTCATAAGTTATTCTTGGTTTTTGCTCATTGGATGGATATCGATAATGCTGCAGTCCTTAAAAAGTTTCCGCAATTGCCTACTGCATTGCATTGTCTCAGTAAAATTTGATGTAAATCTCAGTTTTATACTGTTTTGTTCAGTCTCGAGAATAAATTTCATTATATTGTCTTCATATTGTGTCCTAAGTTGGACGTAAAATTCCATGTCAATATTTCAGATCAGTTGGACGTAAAATTCCATGTCAATATTTCAGATCAGTTGGACGTAAAATTCCATGTCAATATTTCAGATCAGTTGGACGTAAAATTCCATGTCAATATTTCAGATCAGTTGGACGTAAAATTCCATGTCCATATTTCAGATATGTTGGACGTAAAATTCAATGTCAATATTTCAGATCAGTTGGATGTAAAATTCCATGTCAATATTTCAGATCAGTTGGACGTAAAATTCCATTTCCATATTTCAGATCAGTTGGACGTAAAATTCCATTTCCATATTTCAGATCAGTTGGACGTAAAATTCCATGTTAATATTTCAGATCAGTTGGACGTAAAATTCCATGTTAATATTTCAGATCAGTTGGACGTAAAATTCCATATCCATATTTCAGACGTGAGTTCAGATTGAATTCTTGTTTATTTTCAGAGAGTACAAGATTGGTGTAAGAACAATCCGTGTCAAAACTCGGGCACCTGTGAACAATTCGCCAATAATTTCCGCTGTACCTGTACATCTGATTGGACAGGAGAGAAATGTGACATCAGACGTGTGCCCTGTAACTCTGCAGCTGCTTTGAAAGGTTCGTTGATCCATCTTTTTTTTTCTTTCATTTATAATGTTAAAGATTCTTCAACAGTTGAAATCCAAAATATCCCAACACTTAAGGCGGATTCGATCTGATATATGAGCTATTTTGTGCATTTGTGGCCCAAGATGTTTAGGCTAATGGATACATTTTTGAGAAAGTTTACCTGAACTACTAAATTACTGATAAATAATTACTTTCAATTGAGTATTTTCCATTTTATTGTTTCAGGCGTAGATGTCTCAAAACTGTGTAGAAATGGTGGAATTTGTAAAAACCTGGGCGGCACAACTCACGAATGTATCTGTCAAGCTGGGTACGAGGGAAGTTATTGTGAGCGGGAAATCAACGAATGTGCATCTGCTCCATGTAAGAATGGCGCCACCTGTAAGGATCTTGTCAATCATTATACGTGTCAGTGCATGACAGGATTCCAGGGACAGAATTGTGAATATAATATTGACGACTGCGCCAATCAACCTTGTGCCAATAATGGCGTCTGCCATGATTTGGTTGACGATTTCAAGTGTTCTTGTCCGGCTGGTACTTTGGGGTTACTGTGTGAAATTAATAGTAATGATTGTTTTGACAACGCTTGTTACCATGGCGGTACCTGTGTGGATAAGATTGGACATTATGAATGTAAATGTCCACCAGGGTTCGCTGGTCCACGTTGCGAAGGTGACGTTAATGAATGTAGTTCGAACCCATGTAGTGCCCTTGGTACCCAAGATTGTGTACAGTTGGATAATGATTATAGATGTCAGTGCAAAGCTGGCTTTAGTGGTGAGTTTCTTAAAATATTTTGTGGGCAGGGGTCATGGGGGTCACCTTTGATTTGTAAAAATGAAATGTTATGTTAATAGGATCTCTATAATGAATCACTCAATTAATGAAATTGATATTAGATTACATTTTTTTGTTCTTTGTTTTCTGATAATTGTCCCCGTTGCAATCTTACAAGTTATTTTCAACATTACTGTTCTAATGATTTAATTTCTAACCAATCAAAGCATGTCATGTAGAACCTGTTTCTTAAACCAAAGACGAATTGTTGGATAGCAAGACTCTTTGGGTTTGGCTATCTCATATTTCGACTTTGTGACCTTTGACCTTGACCCATTGACCTTGACCTTTGACCTTGACCTTTCATTGACCTTGACCTACTTTATTTTTTAGGTCGTCTTTGTGAGAATCGTATCCAATGTTCGGAGGCTCCGTGTAAAAATGGTGGAACGTGTACCAACACTGACAGTGGTCCTAAATGTTCATGTCTGAAGGTAGGTCAAATTTTAAGATGTCTCTTTAATGTTGTTTCATTAATTCTTTAACTCTGTAGCTTCATCAGTTTCGGGATCCTATCCTCCAAAATTAATCAAAAAATAGTAGGTTAATGCTGCAGACCTGCCAAAATTGCCCTCGTTGCACACTGCATGTTGTGGCTTTCTGGAGCTACAGGATAAGGTGAAAAAAAGTTCATGTCATTCCATTCAAAACCCCAAACTACCTTGTTTTTTTAATGGTTCTCAACTAAAAAATCATGAAATTTGTTAATTTTTATCCAATTTTTGTTGTATTTTATTCACATTTCCAAATTCCAATTTTGAAATATATTTCAGGGTTATTCAGGAGACTATTGTGAGTTTCAGTCAGCTGATTGTGACAGCTCTCCATGTCAAAACGACGGAACATGTCGACCCACTCAAGATGGCTATTTCTGTCTGTGCCCGGCGGGTGCTTCTGGAATTAATTGTGAAATTGACGAAATGGATGAATGTTTGTCTTCACCGTGTAAAAATGACGGCACGTGTCACGATAAAATTGGTAAGTTGATTGTTTCAGAAATAACAACTTGGTTTCACCAGGATCATCTCTAACAGCTAAACCTCTTGGTAATGATTTTACAAGGATAACAACTTAGGTTTTTAAGGATGCTGTCTACCAGCTGGTCCTTGGTCAAACCTCTTGGCAATGATTTTACAAGGATAACAAATTATTGTTTCAGGATATTATGAATGTTACTGTCCAAGATATTATACCGGTATTCACTGTCAAAATTATGATGTCAACGCCGTTCCTGGTATAGGACGTCCTGTCACTATGAAACCATCCCTTAATCTGAACCCTGATAAGGAGCTATGTGAACAGTATGGATGTGAGGCGAAGGCTAACAATGGAAAATGTGACGTAAGTAGACCTACTCTTTAATTTTGGACATTTTGAACTCATCTTTTCATATATATTTCCCTCATTGTACACCTCCATTTATTAAACCAGTGGGTTACAGAATGGACAAATTCAAAATTTCATGAAAAGTTTCCAAATGTGACAGAAATGTTATTTCACTTTTCAGAACGAATGCAACATGCACGCCTGTGACTATGACAACAAGGAATGTTCGTATGGAATGAAGCCGTGGAAAGAATGTTCAGGGATGCGAGACGGTGTCTTCTGCTGGAAAGTTTTCAAAGATGGAACCTGTAACCCACAATGCAACAACGAAGAATGTCTTTATGATGGGTTCGATTGTCAGACGAAACTTAAAGAATGTAACCCGATTTATGATTCTTACTGTAAGAAATATTATGGCAACGGACATTGTGACCAAGGCTGCGATACGGAAGAATGCGAATGGGATGGTCTAGATTGTGATAAGTCGCCAGAACGTCTCGCTGAAGGAACGTTGGTCATCATCGTATTGGTTGAACCTGAAGCTTTCCGCAACATGTCCAAAGAGTTCCTGCGTAAATTAGGTCATTTGTTACGTGCCGTTGTGAGGGTGTTGAAGGATAAGAATGGATCACCCATGATATATCCATGGCAACAGAAAGAAGGTGACGATGTTAGTGACGTTATCAGAGTAAAACGTTGGGCTGAGTCTGCTTTTGGTTGGGATACTTCTGTCAGAGAAAAACGAGCACTTCTGCAAGGGTAAGTGTTGAATCTTCATAGTTGATTTTATGACTCAGTTGTATGATTAACCCAGAAAGCTCAGTTGTAAATTTGTACCTCCATATTTCAATTCCTTGTGAATTTTTCTATTTCAGAACGAAGGTATATCTAGAAATTGATAATCGTGGCTGCTATAAATACTCGACTGATGAATGTTTTGATAATACTGACAACGCAGCTCAGTTTGTTGCTGCGGCACTGCAACGTAATGATGCCGATTTGGGAATGCCCGTCGGAAAAATTGAAAGTAAGTATTAATTTGATTTCATTTGAGTAGCCAGGATTTTGGTATACAATCTTCATCAGGACAGTGATTTTGGGCGAGTTGACATGTTTCTGATATTACATCCATCTCCAGGACAAGTGAATTAGAAATTGAGCCTTAAACTTGCCAGTTTAGACTTCTGACATATAAACAAAAGTGATATGGTGCTAGTTCTGAAGACTATTTACATATATTCAAGACCTAAATCAACTCGCGAAAATAGCGAAACATGGCCTTTAATGAGTTTTTTTTGATTCAGGTCTTGGAAAGGAACCAACGGTAGATAGTCCAGCTATTACGTTTGTCTACATTGTCGTAGCCTGTGGCGCCATCCTCTTGATCACTCTTGTTGTGATCATCGTCATCTCACGGAAACGAGAACGAGCCGTCACATGGTTTCCAGAAGGATTCTTTAATAAACGAGGCTCAGAGAAAGCTGGTGTTCGAAATCGACGAGGCCCAGACGGCGAAGAAATGAAGTAAGTTGAAATTGTTAATGAATATTCTATATAATTGAGAATATAATGCACATCCATTCTTACCCTTTTAAGGATATTTTTTGTTAAAAATGTAAGATTTGTAAATATTTCTTTTTGTTTTCTTTTCATGTTTTTTTACCATAATTGAAATTTGTTTATTCAGAGATGTACAGAAAGGTTCCCATCATTCTCAGCTTGACAAAATGGATGATCGTCATGGTGACTGGGGTGAAGATGAAGAAGAACATCCTAAAGCCAAACGTCAAAGGGTAGGGAGAAGTTTTTCAATTTTTCATAAATGTAAAATGGATGGAGTTGTCTGTTTTGGATTATTGCTTCTGGAAATAGAAGAAAGCTTAGGCTATGTGTAATTATGCAGCCATTTTGAATTCCCCCTTAAAACTTGAATCTTAATGAAGCCGCAATCTAGAATTTTAATATTTTGCTTGAATTGAATTGTCATTAAGCGGCCATTTTGTATTTTTGCCTAAAGATTTGAATGGTAACTAAGCAGCCATCTTGTATTTTGACTTCTCAATTTCAGATTGATGAACAAGGTGACTCCAGTGACCAATCTTTAGTGAATTTCGAGATTCAGGATTCGCGACAATGGACGCAGAAACATATGGAAGCTGCCAACGTCACCAATCCTTCAATTTTGACCTTGACACCACCTCAGGGTGATGACCCCATTGATACCAAAGATATCAACGCTAGAGGACCAGGTAAAAGGAGTTAACTTCTTTCCTTTATAGCAAAAGCAAACAGAATGAAACCGGTCAAATTTGTCCTTTCCAGCTGACCTTTGATCTCCCTGGATAATCTGGACCATATTTGGAGAACTGGAATAATGAGGATAGATGACTTATTCAAGGTCACCATACTTTGATTATCTAGACATCTTCTGGACCTATTTACACCTGGGTCACTTTTGGTCAAGTTGTTCCATTTTGTAAAAACTTCTTTATTAAATTTTAGGTGGAATGACTCCGTTGATGTTGGCATCACTACGTGGCAACACCTTAGATACGAGTTGCGATGATGAGAGTGGGTCTGCCGAGGGTAACGAGGAAGATAATAGGGCAGCAGACGTCATTAATAATTTGTTGTTTCAAGGAGCCTCTATTAATTTACAAACTGACAGAACAGGTAAGCTGAAATCAAAATCTTGAAAATAATTCCCTTAGTAATTCATAAGACTAACACAATTGCAGCAGTAGCATCAGGAGAGTGAGCTTGCCTTGCCTCGCTTCGTTAAGCAAATTGTTAGGAAAACCTTCCGCAAAACAGATCACAGTGGCATGTCTATTAGGAGGTCATTTCATAGTCATTTCAAAGCACTTTCAATTTCCTATCATTTTACATAGGCGAATAATTGCCCATATTCGGCCGCTGTGTTTGATGATTAATGCCACTGGTATCACAAAGAAATGGCTGACAAACATAAAATTGTAATTTCTAATTTTCAGGTGAAACTTCACTCCATCTTGCTGCCCGGTATGCTAGAGCTGATGCTGCCAAGGTTCTCCTGGACGCTGGTGCTGATTGTAATGCATTAGATAGTACTGGACGTACACCTCTACATACTGCTGTAGCTGCTGACGCCCAGGGCGTTTTCCAGGTAAGCTTATATCATTATATCATTTGTTAAAAAGCTTCCGTCAATACTTTTTCTTTTATTGTGTTTTAATTTCTTGATTTAAAATCCTAAGTTTGCTCAATTATTTTTTTGTTTTTCGTGTAGATTTTGCTGCGAAACCGATCTACGAATCTGAACGCCAAGATGTATGATGGGACGACACCATTAATTCTTGCTGCGAGACTGGCTATTGAAGATATGGTAGAAGATTTGATCAACGCTGATGCAGATATCAACGCTTTCGATAATAATGGTAAGAAAAATCTTTTGGCTATGCCTGCCATCATCAGTGTCTAGCGAATATGAAACAGTTCTTGGAGATTTGCCCTACGTGGAAAAAGTGTTTAGATATTAACTGGAAAATAAGTAGGGCCCCATGAGTTACAGTTTGTGTAGTTAAATATTTCTGATCAGTTGAAAATTGAAAAATAGGACAGGTAATGCCGTTGTCTTGTCAAAATTGTCCTCATTGCAAACATCATTGTGTGGACCCTCTTAATAAGTCCAATAGAGCAGAAAATTAAAACGTAAAATATTTTATTTCCCATTTTTTTAATTCTAAATTTTCAGGTAAAACAGCGTTACATTGGTCAGCTGCAGTAAATAACGTAGAAGCTACGGAATCGTTACTGGAACGTAACGCCAATAGAGATGCTCAAGACAATAAGGTTAGTCAGAAACACTTTGACGCAGGCGCGTGATTTATACACACATTCACAAAATTATTTAGAGACACTCAAACACACAAAAGGTACATGTATCGCTCGTCGAGTTTCAATTCTACAGAAGAAAAGTTATCAACTTCTCAGGTAGAAATTTCAATTTGTAAAAGTTAAATGTTCAAAGTTTTGGATAAATTTTGGTTTCACTTTTCACCTTGTTCTTTATTGTTTCGTGTCCAATTTTCACTTTTAATTTTTTTTTTGAAGGTTTTGTTTTATGGTTAGGTTCACACTGCTCTGTAAGTCTACACTAGGCTGAATCTCTGAATGGTTTGAGGGAATTCGGAGCAGTGTGAACCATGCTTTTATTTTTTGGTGTTGGTTAAAATATAAAAAGAGATGCTGAACAGGCTACTCAAATCGTTTTCATTGCATTTTCAGCATCACTGTTAAAATGAATTTCATTTTTGTCCTATGTTTGTTCATGCCAAATTTCGTCTCCTTTTCAGGATGAGACGCCATTATTCCTAGCAGCTAGGGAAGGAAGTTTTGAAGCAGCGAAAGCGTTATTGAATCATTATGCAAATCGTGAAATAACAGACCATCTAGAGTGTTTGCCTCGCGAAGTAGCAGATGAACGCCATCATCACGATATCGTACAGTTGTTGGATACGTATAAAGTAAATAGTCCAGGGGGCATGCACCTCGGAAACGGTGGGGTACCGTCACCTAGTGATCTGCCATTTATGCAGCATATTCATATGAAACAAAAACCCAAAGCGCGTAAAAACAATAAAAGTGCTCCGAAGGAAAATGGACCTATATCGCCCGTCAATGGGAAAACTAAATCGAAACCGCGCAAGAAAAAGACAGTGCAAAATACACAAAATAATAACATTGCTACCATGCAAGGGATGATTGATCCTTCATTGGGAGTAATCTCCCCTGTGACATCACTGGAATCGCAGTCGCCTCAAGGCTACGATTTAACCCCGCCTCGTTACGAAAACCCGATGGTAGGTCTGCAGCAAGCCAATTTACACGTCAACGACATGGCGTTGATGTCTGAACATTATAAAAATGGCGGGATTCATGTGGATAATAGTTACTGGATGGACAACACCTACGGACAACAACAAATTCCTCCGACTAGCACCACGCCTCCATCTCAATCAGGAGGAAGTCCATTGAACCATGGGATACAATCACCTAATAAATTGAAAAACCTTCCCACATCCCCTACACACATACAAGCTATGCAACACGCAGCTCAGCTGAACCGAGGTGTACCAGCCACGCATAACGTTGGTCGTCAAAATGACTACGCCTATCTCAACGGAGGTGAAAACATTCCCATTACTAATCTCGTGTACACGCAACCTGTCGATATTCGACACAAAATGTCCCAGCAACAACCCCAACAAATTCAATATTTAGACCAATTCCCCACACCCCCCTCTCATCACAGTGATTCTACCCCACCCCAACACCAAATGGCTACGTTCCTTCCAGATCATTTCCCCACGCCATCTCCAGATTCACCTGGACAGTGGTCCAGTTCCTCGCCCCATTCAGCTCATTCTGATTGGTCGGAAGGTATATCGAGTCCCGTGCAGCCAGCCACACAGACACATGGGAAGCGTTGTAAGTGTAAACGTTGCACGGATGCTGTTTATATCTAAGTAACTGTTACTGTAGTGATAGTGACACTTTATGATATTATGTGCTATATTGTGCTAACTTTGAAGAAATAGTCACACCTGTGTGTTTCTATGGGACATTGGAAGAATGATTCAGCCATTTTGTGACTTTCAAGGAACAAAAAGCTGCTTTAAATGTTGATGGTCTCTTGACTAAAGCAGAACGGGAAAAGTACACTGTACATGGATGTAACTGTTCATCTGCTGGGGAATTGAACTCAATTTGTTGGAGGAAAGTGTATGATCGTGAACAGCTTGAAGTAAACCTCTTGCATGGAGTACAAGAGCTACTCCTTTGAGCAAAACGTGATGGATTAGGACGGTAATGGAACTAACATTGTGTTTGGTGTGAGTCAAAATTGTAACAAATTTCGCTGTGGGCCATGAAATGATGTGCTAGCGGAAAGTGTGTTGCAGCTTAGTGTTTTTGAAAAGACAGACATGTTCAAAGATAAGCTGAAACATGACACACTTACGAGTGCTTTGTAACTTTATGGTCACTTGATCAGCTAATCCCACCAAAATACAAACTTATTAAGGCAAAGACTTACTATTGACTATGTATTTTGTCAGGATTGGTTGTTCAGAAATTTTTTGTAAACAGGGTCCATTCATTTTTTTGTCATCATCGAAAATATTTTAAGTTTAGTTGAGCTCTAAACTGCCATACTCATTCAGAAATTTATGTATTTAGGTCACAGAATATGCAAATTTATGCAAATGACTGGTTCACCAAAACTTAACTAAGATGGAATTTGTGAATAAATGATTGATCTATGACTAAAACGAATTTTGATTTCTGAGCCAAATAAATTTGCAAATCGGAATTTCATCTTCGTTAAATTTTTGTGGAAGGCCCAGATCTACACGCGTCGAAGAAAAAGCAATACTCATTTCATTGGATCAAAATTTTAATGTTTTTGCAAATTTTTTTAGGTGTACTTATTAGATTTTATGCAAATTTTTAAAAATTGTCAAAAAGTAATTTTATTTTTGATTGAAATTTCAAAAATTTTAAAATTTGATTTGTCCCTGTCCAAAATCTGTAAAATTTAATTTTGAGTTTTTACTTCATTTTGTAATATAATGACATTTGTATTTTTATACATGCAGATTAATTCTATATTTCATGCCATATTTGGTCATTTTTTCCTTATTTAGTCATGTTGAATTTTTTCATAACCTTATAAGGTCTTAAAGACCAAATTTGGTAATATATGCCATATAAGGAACATTTGATCTCATATGGTCATTCATGCATATTCATTTATGTTAATTAAGATCATACTGCCCATTGATTGGTCACAATTTACTTTTAAAGGTTCATCAATATTCATCAATTCATACCATATTTGTAATTTTTAGTTTGTTTTTCTGTGTTTTACTATGTTTTGTGCTATTTTTTGTAAATTTGAAACCTAAAGTGTACTTAAAATGTAAACTGCTGGCCTAAATACTGATTTTGAAAAACTTTGTGCCTAAAATGAAATTTATAGGCGTACTGAACTAAAACTACAAGACTTTAGGCGTTATAAAAATGCATTTCTAAATTTAAGGACTGCTAGAAAAATGTAGAAATGAATTTCGATGCCTTTCGAAGGCATTTGCAAAACTTGTAAAATTCCTTAAATATGTTAAATTTTCAGAAAATTAAATGTCAATGCATTAAAAAAAAAATAACTTTAAAAATTAAATTAAATTTACTCATGGTCAAAAAAAAAAATAATTGTCGAATTTTGTGATACAATTTCAGCAGGAATAACATTTCGTAAAAAAAATTGCCAGCCAATGAAAATTCAACGATGAACGCAACCCACCGAAATCGCATTTGTTAACAATTGTAAATAAAGCTGCCATAACAATTTAAAAATGTCTCGATGAATTCGTTAGTTATGTTTTAATTATTTAGTCTAATTAGTCGCTGATATATATTTATTGCTTCATGATTATAATCTTAGTTTCACTCAGTTCATTAAGCTAACGAACTTTAATGCACAATTTTGATTAGGTTTTTTTCTGAACTCTCCACCAATTTGTGTTAATTGTAGAGTGAAATAAACTAATAAAATTTTTTGTACAATTATTCCAAATTATTTTCAATTTTCCAGAATTATCAAATTTATCCCTTTTGTAAATGTTTAGGTAAAATATTATTAGCTTTCCAAACAAAAAAAAGATATTTAGAAATTAAGCTATTTAAAATTGTACATCAAGGTTTTCTATTGTTTTAAACCTTCTCTCTAAAATGGCATATGGTGCTTCAACAAGATCACCAATTTTGTACGCAACTTTTTGTTTTGTGTTTTGTTTTTTTTTATTCGTTTCAATTTTGATCCAAGATCTCTTTAAAAAGGTTTTAGGGAACTTTCCAATATTCATAATCATCTAGTTTCTATCTCATAGCGCACAATTACATCTATCTATGCATGGAGTCCAAGCATAAGCAATAAATGAAAGTGCTTTTTATGACTTCAAACCCTTAAAGTTCCCTCCCTAGAATGGTCATTCCAAATTTGAGAAAGAAAAATATCAAAATAGTTAAAATATTTTTTTGAAAAAATCAAATTATTTATGTTACGTTTCTGATTGATACTTTGTAATTTTTTTTGCCTAATTTCGTAAGAAATAGGTTATATTAAATATAGAAATATACTTTAAGATTTTTGAAAAATGGCGTTTTTTCTCAAAGTGAAAGAGAAATGATAAATTTAAAATTTAAATGATTAAGAAATTAATTTTGTGAATATGCGATAAATGTGCATATTTAATTTGCTGCGAAACTATAATTTGCTGCGAAACTGAATTTTGTTGCGAAGAACGCATCTCTAGTCCTTCCTAATTTAACGTTACTTTTTCCATGTCAAAATTTTTCAATGTAAATAAAATCGAAATGTACATACATGTTTCATTTTTTCTTATAAACCTAAAAATGCATTTATTTTTATAGAATGTGTATAGACTTAAAGTGCATGTTTTTCTAAATTGTCTAATATTGAAAATTAAAATTTAATTAGATTCTGTCATATCAAGGATAAAGTTAAAATATTTAGGAAATAAAATGTAATATTGTAGAAGTCACAAATTTGAAATCTTCTGTAAAATTATTTTTGTTTTTGATATTTTGTTTTGAAAATGTAAATTTTGTCAACCATTGTAAAAGACATTGATAGGTGATATTAAAATAAGAGTTATTTTGTATGAAAATGTTTGTAAGACAATGTTTTTCTACTATCATATTATATATTACTATTATAAAATACATTAAAACATGTACAGACACTAATATGACTAGTTATTTGATTTTCACTTTATTTTGAAATAATGTTTGGCTTGAAAACCAACCTTGCTTAATGTGCAACCTTTGTGGGCAAAACTTCAACCTTTGTGGACCTTTTTGGGCTAAACTTCAACCTTTGTGGACTAAACTTCAACCTATGTGGCCTACACCAATCTTTGTGGGCTTAATGTAGATAATTCCAACTTTTGTGGGCAAAGCTCCAACCTTTATTGGCTAAATGTGGGCTAAATTTCGACTTTTGTGGGCTGAACTCCAACCTTTGGGGCCCACACCAACCTTTATTGGCTAAGTGTGGGCTAAACTGCAACCTTTGTAGGTTGAGCACCACTGTCTGTGTGTTATAGATGGTATGGCACAAAGAACTTGGGTTTTTTGTAGATGCTGTTTAGCTCATCAAAATTGCTTAAGAAATGAGAATGCCTGGGTAATGCCTTTTGCTTTTCTGATAATGATGTAAAGCTGGTTTCATAAAATTTAAGGGAAAACAAGGTAAGTGTAAAATTGCACTTTAATCAAAGACTAATCTTTCAAGAATTAATTGTGGTAAATATACTAATATATTATAAAGAGTTATTTCCCCTCTATTTAAGAAACTGAGTTGAGAAATGTTCAATATAAAATCAATTCAGCATGTCACAGAGCACATGATTGGTTGAAATGTTTCTTTAACTGTGAACTTCTTATTCATAAGAATTTTAACAGATTAAACCCACTGGAACACGATCTCAAGAAAATAGTCAGAATCAAGATTGTTGGGCCACTTGCAAGTGATACCACATGTGATTGGCAGAATCAATTTCTTAAATGTGAACTCATGGTTTACAAGATATAAACAGATTCAAATGTACTGAATATCTGTCTAACAATTTACAATACAAATAGTGAAACAAAATTTTCAACCAATCAGAGTTGTCACATTGCAACTGTGACTTTATCATCCAATCATCTGGAAGATCGTAAATCTTTAAGTGGATTCAGTGAAGGTTTAGAGTTTTTCTCGGCATGGTATATACGGGAGATCTGCATCAGTAACGGACCAGTTTCAGGGTCTGACAACCATTGACTAGCGGCTATTGGATTCTCTAACATCTGTAGAAAGGCTGAAAAAAAAATTGAAATGGAGTTTGACATCCAACTGTTCTATACCTTATTGGGGATTATTTCAAATTGTCACGTTTTAAAGATGTCTTCGTGTGTGCTTGTTGATTGAAATTTGTAGGAGTAAGTTAAGTTTTTTATGCCGCCTTCAAGACTTGTAGATGATATTAGAAATAACCAATAAAAATAACCAAAGATGCTACCAAGTGATGACATATTCCCTTTGCAGTTCAGGGTATTATGACATTTTTTTTTGTATAAGGCAGATACTAACCTAGTAGACATCTTGGATTATTGAGTCCTAGTTGAACTGTAGGATTAGCTATAATGGCCTGGTATATTGGACTACTAGTATCCAGTCTCTTTCCCCACCCCCTACAGATACTAACCTAGTAGACATCTTGGATTATTGAGTCCTAGTTGAACTGTAGGATTAGCTATAATGGCCTGGTATATTGGACTACTAGTATCCAGTCTCTTTCCCCACCCCCTACAGATACTAACCTAGTAGACATCTTGGATTATTGAGTCCTAGTTGAACGGTAGGATTAGCTATAATGGCCTGGTATATTGGACTACTAGTATCCAGTCTCTTTCCCCACCCCCTACAGATACTAACCTAGTAGACATCTTGGATTATTGAGTCCTAGTTGAACGGTAGGATTAGCTATAATGGCCTGGTATATTGGACTACTAGTATCCAGTCTCTTTCCCCACCCCCTACAGATACTAACCTAGTAGACATCTTGGATTATTGAGTCCTAGTTGAACGGTAGGATTAGCTATAATGGCCTGGTATATTGGACTACTAGTATCCAGTCCCTCGTCTAGATTCTCCGGCTTTGTCTTTCGATCACCTAGCAACCATTCACACTGGAAAGAGAAATTCATTTTGAGATTTTTGCAAATGCCAAGCAAATTAACATCTCCATAAACAGGCGTGTGCCTGTCTGTTGGTCCCCTGAAATATTGACCCCTGTAATATCTCATATCGAAAATACTACAGAATCTACAGTTTTTATCTGATTTGATTATTTGGTATGTAAAATCTAAACCGAGAATCAATTTCCTAACACCTGTAATATAAAAGTTTGAGTGGATAAAAACTTGAGCAAAAAAATCCAGAAAACTTACGGCAGCATCTTGGTCGTTCCTGGCAATTCTCAGAGCATCAGTCGATTCCTGTTCTTCAAAACCCATTTCAAGTAACTTCTGTAATGCCTGAAAAATTTAGCATGCATATAATTCAGGGAGGATCAATACCACGAGGTTTGGCCAATGACCAGCTGGTAGACATGATCCTTGAGAACCTAAGTTGTTATCCTTGTAAATTCATTGTCAAAGGGTTTGGCAAAATACAAGCTGGTAGACAAGACTCTAGCTAGCCTAAGTTGTTCTTACAACATCAATGCCAAGATGTTTGGTCAAGGGCCAGCTGGTAGAGAAGATCCTTATGAACCTTTATTGCTATGTTTGTAAAATCATTACCAAGAGCTTTGGCCAGGCACTAGCTGGTAGAAAGGATCCAAGTGAACTCTCAAAAAGGTTTGATAAAGTTTATCATAAAACTTACTCTAGCATTTGGTCTAAACTCTCGTTTTCTGAAAGCTCGTATAGAGTGACGAATATTAGAAACTTTAGGACTGGTATCAGACGTACTCGGAACACTAGTGCCACCTACAGCTCCCTCTACCTGTAATAAATACAAGGGGAGATTATTCAAGATATGGTACAGGTTCTGATCGTGCATTTTGAACAGCCCCACTGAGCCATTTTGGTTCTTTCTTTCTCGATAAGTTAGTGGGAAACAGAAAGACAAGGGATATAGGTTTACAATTACCAATAAACCCTGGCCATACCTCTTCAGTAGTATCCGCAACTGGTGGAGTTGCCTCCCCTTCTAGAGCCTCGTCAATATCAGGATCATCCTGATGTTGTAACAACCAATCCATGGCCGACATCACAGACATTCTAAAAAATACAATATCATTTGAAAATTTAACAATTCCTTGTGGACATTCACCTCTACCACATCCATTTTGTAGGCTTTGACATATGACTTGGAAGTGAGTTAGACACTTTCCGGCTAACCTGAAGGTCCAAGGAACAGTATGAAATGAATACAGAATAGGCTAAGGCTACTGTGCTGGTAAAATTCCCACCACTGCACACTGCATGACGTTGGATGTAAAACTTCATCTCATTATGATTTATGACTTTTGACATAAGAAAGATGAAAACTTCAACTTACTTATTGAGTATCAAAGCTTTTTTTGCCCGAGCTTCAGTAAAGCCCATATCAGTCAGTTGTCTTTGAAGAGAGGCATCAACTTTTGGTGTTTTAGTTGGCTCATTTAGAATTTCTGAAACAAAATTGAAATTTAACAGGGCTCGCTTAATTAATCTTTCCTCAAGAAATAAATGACATTCCCCACTCCGAAATGTAAATAAAAACCAGATTCTCTCCCATCTAGAACAATATAGAAAACATCGTCTTACCCTCAGCCTGTTTAAAGACTTTACTAGCCTCGGGATTCAAACATAAAATTCTCTGAGACGCGTCAATTAATGATATTAATATCCTTCTTAATTCTGTTTGAAACTGAAAATTAAAAAAGACATTCATTTCAAAATTTCATCATTCTAAAGTACTTTGTTTCTTGTTTATCAAAAATATTCTCATTAGAAATAACAGAGTTATAGAAGCAAGCAAGAGAAGGAAAAAAGGGAAAATAAGCAATGTTTATTTGCCAGAAGTTTAACCACATGAACTGGAGTGAAAGGTATTTTTCCAAATTGACAGCTCCAGGCTAAAAATGTATTGTAAGTGTGTGTAACTTTACATTGAGAAGCACAAAACTTGTGAGATTTTTTTTGAAACAGAAACCAGTATTGCATATAGCTGTACATTTATTTCTATACTTACATCTACGTTGGTATTACTATCATCAGACTGAGGTTCTACTGTAGACTTGGTTAACATGGCAGTTAAACGTTTTATAGTCTCCATATCCGGACTCTTTCTTTCTTCATTCTAAAAACAAATCATGTTCGAAATTATCCAGATATTCTTTCTCAACCTGGCTGAATAATTCTGCTTCGAAGTGAATCTTTTTTGCTGTCCTGGTAAAAATTTCCCTCATTGCACAGGACAGGACATGACATTGTTGGTTTTTATACCAAATTATTTGCAGAACAATAAAATGCAAAACTTCTATTTATATTTTTAAAGTTAGATCTGACTATTTCTTGACTTACATTCTGTTTATCAGGATTTTCATATGGTGAAGGTTGAAGTCTTTTCTTTAGAACTAAAATTTCATCTGAAATGCAAATAAGTCAGCTTACATATTCAATTGGTAAAATGAGGATGAGAACAAAACAACGAAAAATTGAGAACCCCTGATATGACATAGAGAAAACATCTTGTTGTCTAGATGGGACAATAAACTAATTGTTGCCGCTTGTGTTATGCCAATTGGAGCACCTTAATGCTGCTGTCCTCGCGTTATTTTTTGCTGTATGACGTAGACAGTCTCCTTGGCCCCATTCTTGCTTGTCAAGTGTCATCATGCAGAAAAGGATGCCAACAAAAACAGAATAATTACCATTGTCTTTGACCCCTTCAGCACCAAGCGAAGCTCCTTCAGCTAAAACCTTGCCAGTTCTGGCTAGGACTAACTTATGATACAGAGAGAGCTTCATACTTTCTGATGGATTGTGAAAACGATCCAGACATTTCACTTTTGCTTTATCAACTGTCAAGTCAGGGTGGAGGTCTAAAATCAGATCGATGCCGGCCATATTTGTGAATCGCACCCTCATGTTGGAAGGAGGGAATAAACAGGAATCTGTTACAACCATTTAGGCTTCGAAATCTTCCCTCGAAATCAAATAATTCACTGAAATTTTCGAAAAAGTTGAATTAGATTTACTGTTGTTGATAATTTTGGGAAGATAACTCTTGTTGTCTTCCGGTTACTCAAGGGACATTACTCAGTATCCAGTTTTCTAGAAGTGGGCGTGTCTTTAATCCGAAATACTCCTCCCTTACAAAACATACATTCGACGACCATATTTTGAGTTTATATGATTTTTTGGCAGACAAATGGGGGTTATTTTATTTCTTATTGACGCCAATGGACGATGAGTCACATCATAGGCAACGGTATAGAGGTATTGCCCTTTTTCATTGTGGGGAAGGTATATATCCATAGTTGGCATTATATTGCACCCCTCCCCTCTCCCACAACCCCAACCCTTTTTGAGTTCATCTTTACGGATGAGTTTTATGGGTTTACATCGTCTAAAACTATTACATTGGACTGTGTTCCTTTTACTAGGTAAACCTCGTATTAGGACTGAGGTAATACATATGGTTTGTTTTGTAATTATGACCATGAATGAATATACAATTGGGGATTATGCTATTATCTGCGTGTGACAATGCCTTCGTAAATAGTTTAATATTGCGGTGCAGTTACAAATGCTCCAAGTTTCAGGGTTTTTATACCCAATGCGACCCGCTGTACAAACAAACCAACAGGCTTTGATATGTCTTTGGAGTAGTGTGTAAGCAGAATTATAAGGCTGAAATCCAGTTCCAATTGGAGCTTGTTAGGTAAGCCCCATTCCCGCTACTTCTCTGAGACCATGAATCGACAAAAAATAAATTTGTATACTATCATTTTATTTACATACAAATATCACATTAATAGCGTTCACAACATAATATTTATTTTCAAGTTATATATAATATCATATTCAAATTCTGAAATATCGTAAGATAAGTCGTTTCCGCTTTCAGTTTTGTTTCTATAGTTTTAAAGGTGATATCCGTCCGTCCAAAAAGGGTCTTAAAAGTTCTTTCATTGCTCCAAAATATTTCAAGGGTGGATAACGAAACTTCGGCGAAACCACGGTCATGCCTATTGTCTTCCTTTGAGCTCGTATCGGATGAACTTAAACGTAATCCGAAAACTGTTCCCGACACGGAAGGGAGGGTAGGCTGTGCACTGTTTCAAATTAAAGATAAGAAAATGGTCCCAGACTATGAGATTTGTCTCGTCTGCAACCAGAGATTGTATGTGATCTGTGTAAACTCGTGCCCCGGGGAGAGTACGATCCTGGCCCCGGTGTCGGCTCTGAAATTAGAAAAAGATATTTATTATAGAGATTCAAAAAAGGTTTGTCTTTGAGTGCAGTTTACGTGGGGATTATTACGGCGTCTATTGGAGCCATCGACAATAACATCGATCGAAATATTCCTCATTGAACACATCATGGGCTTGACAATAGGCTTTTTAACGAATAATTATTTCCCTTGGCTCGAAATGAGTTATCTGTACTTGGAATATAGTTGTTTCACATGTTCAGATCAATAGGATGTAAAACTCCACTTTACTTGAGGTCACCCCAATGATTACCCACCTGTGTTGCCCCAGAGTACCGTGCCCTCTCGTCTAAACTGGTGAGTAAACGCTGGCTGTCTAGGATGGGTCAGTCTATCGGCTGTCTGTCTGTCGTAGTCTATCGGCGATGGCATATTTTCCACCCCTAAAAAAATAATAGTAGTTACGGGTAGGCAAGCACCTACAGGCCATTTTTTGATCATTGATAGTTGTCCCTTTTCAGAAATTTACGTGCGTGGTACACTTCAAGGCAGTTGATCGTAGTCCGAGATACCACAACCTTGTAGATGGAGTCGGAGTTTCTCGCACTAGCCTCATAAAAACATCTTAATACTATGCATAACGAAATGACGGTTACTAGAATCTCATTGGTTATTACAATGACGTCAATCAAAGCAACCAATCAATGCTGAGAGGTTACTGACAACGGCCCTGAAGTTCAAGTTTATATTCGAATATCATACCTATTCGGTAAGAAGACGAAGTATTCTTTCGGACTCCAATACTGTAAGAAGGAGCCTCATGTACTGTTGGTTGTTTTTGACCCAGTAGGGGAGGTTGGGGGTAATGCGCCGGAGAGGGCCACTGAAATAATAAAGCATACAAATGTGGCAATTTTAAAGATAATTTTGGCGGATGTGCAAAGTCTTCTCAATACCGAGAGAGAGGCCAATGGTCAATGTTCATCAATATTCGAAGATTTGCTTGCCTTTCACTACGATTCGAACCCATGACACCTAATCGTCTATTGAATTCCCTAAACTATTCTTCACTTCCGGTTTTTTGTCCAATGAGCAAGCTTTAATTTGTTGATACTCCTCTAGTCATAAGATTATAACCCCATTCCCAACACTGTCCTGATGAGAATTTTAAATCCGAAACATGTGCAAGAGATGTGCTATAAGCAATATATCCAAACTAGCTGCCCTGATAAGGATTGTGGGCCGTCAGCAAGAACTGAGCCCACGTTGAATATGTATTAATATTGTTACCTCGACATCTGCATTAAAATCAACTTTATATTGCCAAACGTGGGGGGTCTGATACCACATTTTACCCCAGGAAGTCCTCGCCCCTCCACCTGAAAAAAAACCCACATATTTATTTACTTGATATTCTTGTTCAGTCAGACGTTTGTGGTTCTTGCAATTCCTATCATCTAAGCGTTTCTAAGATCATCGCAGACCTGTTTCCTTCAGCCATCCCATGCCGTCTTAAGCTCAATCTGACTTGGATCAGAAACGTAGAACGTAGTACTCCATTCATTGTCTTTTCACTTTGTGTAAAAAATTAACCTCCCCTTTTCGAGCCGTCTTCATGGGCTGAATCAACGGAAGAAAAGTAGGACGTAAACATCAATATAATCAACCCTCCACCACCCCCACCCCACAGCCCCCACTTACTTAGAATAACTACCCCAGAGGTCACTCACTTTTCTCAATGTAACATTTCTTTCCAAAACTCCAAGATGGCGAGTTGTTCTCGTGAAGGGGTTTATTTCGTGGCGAGTAGGTGCAGGGGTTAGGTCCGTCTAAGTCGATCCTTAATGGCGGCCTGGAGTTGATGGCCTCATCCAAACTCACTACTTTGGGGGTCGGTTTCGGGGGACTGTAAAAAGTGCTCTTTCCTTCACTGTCGGCAGAGTTCCTGAAAAAATATCAAAAGGAGTCGTAAACTCGATAAGATCTTCTTAAAGTATTTGCCAACATAATTGAACAATTATGCCACCCCTCTTTCTAAGCAATATGATTATTGACAGTCGTCTAACTTCTAGAAATGATTCGAAGAAAGTACTTTATTAGTAAGAAATGAGTCGTTGATGTTGTGTTTCTTACCTAGCAGATCGAGATGCCAGTCTTATCAGTTTAGCTGGTACTCTTTTGAACTGTCGTCCCCTGTCCCAATAGGTAAATTTATTTTCATCAGTGCTGGAGGGCAGACGAACATGGGCACTGCCCTGGCTTAGTCGACTGTGCTTAGTTAAGGCATCTTCTTTTGGTACATCTCCTTCCGGTAACGTCCCGAGCTCGTGATGCCTCTGCAGCGCTTCCGTCCACTTCTGCTCTTCGTCCGTGTCGTCTTGCGTCTCCGTCAGGTACGTCTGTTTTGGAACGCCGGACTGTTTAATAAATGAGTTCTCTTTAGATCCGACTTCGTCTAATTTAGTTTTATATTGAGACACGCTGTCCAATGCTTCCGAAAACCCGTCTTCAGAGTTTGCTTTCAGAAAACTATGTTCTGGCTCTTTGGAGAAATTCTCTTGTAGTTCCATATCGCCATTTTGGATAATCTGCGCCTTCAACGCGGCTAATTCGCTGGTTGAAGAGATTTCTTTGTCCACTTTTGGAGAATGGTCTGCTGCGTTCTTACTTTCCGGGTTTTGCTCTAAAGCATTTGGTGCGTTGTCGGTAACATCCGGTGCGGAATCCTTAACCTCCGTCTTATTCATCGGAGATTCATGGGCCACTGGAGTTTTAACGTCATTAGCACCACTCGGCGTTATTTGAGGTTTGCTAATGTCCGTGCTGCTAATAGTATCTCGACCAAGACCGAAGACCATGTCAGGTCGACCGGAAATGACGCTTGAAGCTGGAGTGACGAGGAACCGGCGTTGATTATCTGTCAAACTGGGAAGAAAGGTGTTGTTACGATAGGTCACGCATGTTGTACTTCCGGTTTCCATATTTGATATCAAGCTATGAACAGATCTGGAAAAAAAAAAGAACCGGAAGTAAGATTCAACTCAGACATTTCAGAAATTTCTCAGCCAACCTCGAAAGCACTGGCAGAGACTGATCTACCCAAACTCTTCTCTTAAACTATATTTTATCATTTTGACAATAGTAGTGCTAGTAGTAAAAATCCTGTTTGGTCCCTTTAAGTAATCCCTTTAATTGGATATTTGATCGATTTGAATTCAAATTGAGAAATTATGGCAAATAGCCAAATTGGTCTCAAAATATCGTATTTATCAAGTTTATTTATATTTCTGGGACGTAGTAGGCTACGGGCGAGGACAAGTTGTGCTGACCAGTTCTAAACGCTTTAGACTTAATCCAAAAGATTTTTTGCTGTAGTCTGTCGCATAAAATTGCTTAGTTTGATTTGTAAACCTATTATACTTTGAACGCATATCTTGGTTCTCCCAAAATGTTGTAGGTCTTATAGCTTAAACGCAGAGGCTGCATAACCCATAAAAGTGTCTATTTTGCCCCGGACCTCACTTTTTAAATGACCCATTGAAGACTCAAGTTTGCCCCGGACCCAACCCAACTTTTTAAATGACCCATTGAAGGCTCAATTTTGCCCCGGACCCAATCGACCTTTTTTTAAAGACCCACAGAAGTGTCTATTTTGCCTCGGACCCAACCCTGCTTGTTTTGAAATACAGAATTAATATACTTACTTATTCAGTAAGAGACTTCATTTCCTTACAATAAACCACCAATACTCAATCACCAGTATTCAATCACGACAGTTTTAAATCCATTCATCAGCTGTCAAAACACCTTTCATCGACTTTAAACAAGTCCAATTTTATTGACGACCTGATCACATTCGTGAAGCTTTGGTTTAAAATCCTTTTAATGTACAGTACTCCTATTCAAATGAAATTTGATCCGATTTGTTCGATATACTTATAGACCACATACATATTCAAATAAACATTACTTAGGTCTAATATTTGAATCGATTTTGTCGTGTTCGAAATTTGAGCAAATTTGTTTTAAAGCCTAAACAAGAGCCTACATAGATTACAAAAAACTAAACATGTTCTAGTGTTCTTACTTCGTTTACGAATGGTCCGCTCTATTTCGAGATGTTTTATCCGTCGCTAGGAGAGTAAGGGATTATTGGATTAGCTATACTCTATAAGTGGATTAGGGCTTACAGATTAATGTATCGATAATGATTATTGGTTATTGATTTACGGCGATAACATTTCGGAGTTTTTCGACCATTTCCGTCATCAGTCGGAATTTGCTAAGAGACAGCTAAGCAGCAATGGCGTCACCCGAGTGACAGCAATGACGGTTTAATGTTGTGGTTTAACAATGACGTAAATGCTAAAATGGAACTAATTTATTTTGATTAAGTCAGGTTGCACGTGTCAGTCAAATACTTTCCATCCTTTGATTCTGTGTATTAAATAGGTTTTGTGAACTTTGTAGGTTTATAACGGACACTGATGGCGTCTATTTACACCATTCAAATTTTCAGCCAGACGTCTGTGGTTCTTGCAATTCCACTAAAACAGCGATTTAAGACTAAGCTAACGCAAAAGCCCCTAGATATTATAGCTTTTGCTATATCGACCTTACATACGTTAAAGAATTCTAAACCTTTCCCGTCAGACCCCTTCCTCCTCCTCCTGCAGCGTTATCAGGGGTTCATTAATGAAACATATTAACCTCAATTGCCTTGTGTACCATTACCAGTCTTCATTAGCCCACAAGGTGCAGAAGAGTAGGACGTAAAACTCCATTCATTTCATTTCAGTTGTGTACCATTACACTTTAAACCCACATGCTTTAACAAACATTGTCTCAGTCTTAATGAATGAAATCTCTTTACTCGTGACTGTCAATATAGTTTCTTATCAACTATCTATATAATTACAATAACCAGGGCCTCAGTATACACCGAAAATTGGAGTAAAAAGGTTTTCTCTCGTGCATATACGAGGAAACGCCCAAGCAGACAAGAACCGCCTTGTGAGTGCCGATAGCATTCTTATAAGTCCTTATATTGGAAAGTAAAATAGAGATTAGAGCACGTGGAAGGGTTCCCTGCCAACCACGAAATTGGCCACAATTGACATCTAGAATAGTCTGCTTCGCTGTGAAAAGGGAGGTAACTTGATGAAAACTTAAGAAATCTGATCTCACATGATTCAGACATTTCGGATTATATTTAAATTCGAGTAAATTTATCTATATATGACCGGGTTACAATCAAATTGAAGGTCGCAAGCTGTTGATTTCTAATAACTCTGATTTTCTTTGACTTTAATAGTACGCAGTTTACAACGCCTTAAACAGCAATAATATACATGTAAGTATATGCATTTTGGATACTTAACCTTCGTCAGTAAGGTCTTCTCAATGTTAGTTATAGGTCATGGATGTAGGCATACATTCTGTAATAGTAAGTGAATGAATCCTTATTTCGCTTGAAGGATCTATCTGTTGGCCTCCTTGCTTTGAGTATGCAGGCATTATACGCTTATTCAATGCTGTACTTTGTCCGAGCATAGTATACTACCTCGTCTATTTGCGTCTTAAGCCTTCATGCAATCACAATTTCTTCGTCATGGCACCTCTTTTTCATTTTGTTTTTGTCCAAATAGAACCACGGAGCTCAGGAAAGAATCCAAGATGTCCTCCAAAGATCAGAAGTTCCCGGGAGAAATAGCTGAAGTATATCCCGAGCCGTTCACAGTTTGTCCTCCAGATGTAAAAGATAGAAAACCAGGGCAGCTTCCTTACTCGGAAATACAGAAATTCTTTGATGAGGTATGCCCCACCCCACTCTTTGCTTGATCTAAGGCTACCCACAGCTTCCTTTTCTTCCTGCTCCCACACATCTCTAGCTTTACCCTATTGCCCCAAATGCTGATGACAAAAAAAAACATGCTCAAATTAAGAAAAAACTTGGTGTGCAATCGTAGAAGCTAATTTATCGCTTCATTTAGGAGTAATGACGTAATCAAACCATAGCTTCTTTGTTCTCATTGCAGGGATACATTGTAGTAAAGGACTTCTTCACCCCAGAAGAATTGGAACCATGCCGTCAATCCATAGAAACAATGGTGGAGGAACTGGCACAGAAACTATATAAAGCTGGGAAGATTAAAGGTTGTTTCCAGCATTAATTTCTTTTAATTCCCGAAAAAACATTTCATTCGGCAAGCACGTGTCAAGTTTCCGTAAAATGATTCAAAATATTAACTATGGTTTTAAGAAATACAGTAATTTGATTGGTTAATAAAACGGAATTATGTTTGCCTTTTTAATGATTGACGAATCAAGTGTCTCGAACACAAAAATCACCCTTAAGCCAAGTTTTTGTGAAACATGCCGCTATATCCTTTTTTCAGACCTGTATTCGAAGTATGGTTTGTTTCAAAGATTGACAATGTTAGAGAAAGAACATCCGGGATCTAATATTCTACTCTTTAAATACCAGAAGATACCAAAGGTATGTCCAGGTCAGTTTTCAGACATGTGACTGGCAGCAACTGCTAGCTCCAGGATTTATTCGACCTGAGCGCCACGACGACAGAAAAATAGCAATTGCCGCTTGTTGGCGTCAGCAGTTCATGCTCAACTAATTAGCAGCCATTTTATCTGGTCTTCGATCGTTTGAGATGCTGTAAATCAATGATATTTACACATAGCTTAATCAAATTTCAAGACATGCACGTGCATAATTAACGGTGTTCTATTTTATCATAGAGTTTTCGAGATCTGTGGAGTAATGAACGGATGCTAAATCTACTGGAACAGATCTTAGGACCAGACATCGCTGGTCACCCTACCTGGAATCTAAGGACTAAAACTCCTAAAAGTGAAGCCGTCAACATCCCTTGGCATCAAGGTCAGTAGATACTAAAACAAATTTAGGATGTACGTGCATATTCATCATTGACCTATTGAGTACATTACATTGTCAAGCCTTCCAGTCCTTGTTGGTGTTATCTAAAAGCACGTGCATTCTGATACTTGACATCATTTTATGTTATACAGATAGTGGATATTTAAGCTGGGAGTCCTATGATCATATCATTCCTACAGCTTGGATTCCATTCATAGATGCGGTTCCTGAAAATGGTTGCATGCAGGTGAGTGGGTTGATTAGAGTTCATTCCAAAAGGACTATCTTCATTAACCCCGTAAAGACACAAAACTCCTTATCAATTCTTACACCCAGCAAACGAACACAATAACTTCATTCCATTTCAACCAGTCTGAGCGTTATTTGTATTTCAGATGGCTAAAAATGGACATAAACGAGGAAAGGTAGCCAAACATACTTGTTGTGTTGGTCCAACTTGGTATATTCAACTTGAACAGAAGGAGATGGCAAAGACTTTAGGTACATTTTAAAGTTTACTTCTAATAAGTACGTTCAATTTAATCCCAATATAGCGGTTCGCACGTGTAATTTAATCACAATATAGCGGTTTTTCCGTGCAATTTAATCCCAATATAGCGGTTCGCACGTGTAATTTAATCCCAAGATAGCGGTTCGTACGTGCAATGTAATTACAAGATAGCGGTTCGTACGTGCAATTTAATCACAATATAGCGGTTCGTACGTGCAATTTAATCACAATATAGCGGTTCGTACGTGCAATTTAATCCAATACAGCAGTTCGTTATGTGCATTGTAATCCATATATAGCAGTTCGTACTGCAACAAAATACCGATATAGCTTTTCGTACGTGCAATTACAACACAATATAGCGTTATTTCGTATTTTTCTCATTATTAGGAGTTGATTTAGAGAATGATATTAGAATAGAACCTGTTCCAGTCGGAGGGTTTATATTATTCCATAATTTAACACCACACAGAAGGTAACTCTTATAAACTCTTGAGAAAATTAGAATCTGTAATACACAAGGCTTACTCTGAGGTCCGCTTTGATCCAAAATAAAAGAAAATTGGAAGCGGAAAACATAGTTTTTTGTGTCCCTTGACTGTTGGTAAACGAAAAAGGAGTAGGCTTATGCCACTGATTGACAGGAATGTCCTCATTGCACACTGCATGGGATTTCATAAATGCCCTTCTACAGTTGGAAATCGAAACAGAATAAGATAATGCTGCTTTTCTGACATACTTCCTCGTTGCACACTGCATGGTGTTAAGAAAGCTAAACTTAATAGAATAAGCTCAAGGCAAAATTTCCCTCACTGCATGGGATTTTTCTTCAAACTGAAGAAAGCTGAATTTCCCCTATTGCATACTACATGATGTTATAATTTCAGTTTACCCAATGTATCCAATGATATCCGCTGGAGCACTGATTTGAGATGGCAGTCACCGCACTATAATATGGGCTTCTATAACATTGGAGACGGAATTGTCTTTAGATCTAAAGATGATCCGAGCCTGAAACCGGACTGGGACAAATTCTTATCCGTGGATCGAAAAGTCGTTTGGCAGAAACAGCACATGGTCGACGTAAGTGATTATGAGTTATCTCCCTTTACTGATCTGTGATAATTGTATGCTTAATTCATGTACGTTTCGGCGAAGAGTCAGCGTCAGTGATATTTTTATACTTTGTCGCAGAAAGCTACAAAAAGACTCATTTAGGATACTGCAGAATATTCTTGTTATCGATTTCTCGCTCCTGTTCAGTGATATATTTGAAAGTTTACTGATGACAGAGTTGCGTATCTGAAACGCAGCATGAGGTGAGCTCTAATCAGTAAGTTAAGTTCGATTTATCAACTCCCAAATTATAATAGGGTTACCCTTCAATTGTTTTGTGACGTGATTACTTCATAGGATTCGTTTGTTATTTGTAGTATGATCCGAACGATGAGTTCGACTCCAGACTGACTGGTCCCTGGATTGGAAAATGGGATATTGTCAACCACAATCGCCACACCGAGGCTTTTAAGTTTCCCTCCTAAACTCAATACCACCCCACTCCCCTTCCAGTAATCCCTCACCTGTCAACACCTCTCCTATCCAAATCTTCATAATCTATGTGCTTTCAAATTTCATTCCATAACCCATAACGCTGATTTATTCAAAGCACATTAATTTCATTTAACCTTAATTTCGTTCTTATCGCTTACCACCAACTTTCCTTCCCAATTACAAACTCCAAGGCATTCATTTGATATGAATAAAAAATATTGAATATACCCTCAATTTAAAAACTAACAGATGGTCGGTCCTAAATTTTCTCATTATTCTCTTCTTGAACGTTTACGTAACGCTGAATCTGTTGCAGAGCGGTAGTGAAACGTCCACTATGGAGGGTAATATGGCCCCATCCGGCTTCCGTAGTTTAAGGTAGACCCTTTGATCATACAGCATACGAAGTTTCATGTGGATCATACTGTTGACGAAAACTACCGAAATTCACCGACCTATTTCCGTCTGATGTGAACAAGCAGACGATGATTTGAAATGATAATAATGTTTAAAAATAAATCAATAAGCAAACTGTAAGTTAGTGAACGATAGAAAATAAAAATATAAATTTCAGCAAATTAAAATAATAAAATGGTCACGAAACTTGGAAATTGATCAGAAGAAGTAATTCTAATCGATTGGGTCAAATTTCTGCCAATTTTTCACACCTGTCGCTCTCTATTATACCTAAATGAATAAATGTGAGACTGCAAAAAGGGCTATCTTATTTCAACCATGTTTTCTCGCTGTAAAAGGGAAGCCATATATATGTTGAAGGGGCGATGGCAACGCCATGCAGTGTGCATTGAGGGAAATTTAGCAACATGCGTCTAACTTACTGATCCACCGCGGCCTTCATGTCAACTTGGAGATTCCACATAGCTCTAATAACTATGATATACGGTACATAAATAATAGAAAACTATTTGAAATCAAAATCTGTTTGGTCCAATTATTCCCAAGGAATTTCAAGTTATCGGAACACCTGAATCCACTATGCGTTTTAGTTTGTCAACTTGGAAATGAAACGAATGGAGTTTAAAATCCTACTTGTCTGTACCTGAGTTAATAAAGACAGGCAATGCCATGCAGTGTGCAATGTAGACAATTTTGCCAGCAAGAGTCTCACTGCGTCACCGCGGCTGCCATTTCTACTGGAGATTCCACATTGCTAATAACTATGATATACATAAATGATAAAAAAAACTATATGAAATCAAAGTCTACTGGGTCTAATAAACTCGAATATAGATGTTTATCTTCGTAATTATATTTATTTCATTGTTAAACCATTCAGTTGAAAATCTCGTTAGATCTATCACCGATAGCTTTGTTTCAATCACACCTGGATATGGTGTACCTAGATCATTTCGGATTACTCTTAACAATGGCGACAAATAAGTAGACAACACGCACGCGTAAATGCACGAGAATACCTGCATTTAGATATATAATCTACCAATGATCGTTTCAGATTAAATTTAACAATGGCGACTATTTCAAATTACTTTTTGGGGTATTAAGTTTACATTTTATAAAGTCATATTTACCAATATAGGCAACACGCACGTGTAAATGCACGAGAAGTTCAAAACACACACACATGTATCTAAATACCATGTCTATCCTTGGATACATTTGGATTATAGTCAACAATGACGAGCAATTCGGTACTTTTCGTATTAAATTTTATATTTATCATTATTGTAGGCACGCACGTGTAGCTTAAGTACGCGAGGAACACTCAAAGACACACTTGAATATAAATAGACTGTCAACAGGATAGGTTTTGATTGATACAATTGAAAGTTTGGCAGTTAAAATTGAAAAAGAGCCTGCACGTGTAAATACGATGGAAACCCTTTACGTATGTGTATTTATGTGAATACGGTACATTACTTGGTCGGGATCACTTCGTTTTGTATTTAACAAAACTTAAAACTTTAGACTATATTAAATATTATATAATTTTGTGATTAAATGATGGAATTAACAACCGAACATGTCAAAAAATAATATTAATGTGTTTTTATTCTGAAATTAACGACCGAATATGTCATAAAATTACCCGCAGCTTGGAGTCAGATATGTGCAAAATTTATATTGTCCTAATTTGCATATCCATATACGATCCATTGTGTGTACAGTAATATCAATTCATTATACCTTCTGATTAACTAAGCGATAAGTCCATATTTATTTATTTGAATGAAATCACAAACCAAAACAAAATAATTGGCAAACAGACAATTATTAATGGATTTCAAATTTAAAGGGAAGCAGTCGTCGAAATTTTAGTTTTCAGGCTGCTCGATAGCTCATCTAGCTCTTCAAGGTAATCTCTCATAGAGAAGAACCCACTCTTACCTAAGGTTTTAACACATTCGCTTCCTGAGGCCTCAATCTCGAAACTTTCCTTAAGATGATTTTAGTGTCCCAGTCATCTGATTGGTCAATCACTAAAATCAATTTTAAATCTAGTTTTATTTAAAACTTTTTTAAAATCGGGATTTTATCTTTGTTAAGTTTTCGAGAATCATGCCCATGGTGAAATATTTTATATCTGAAACAAACGTACGCTGCAAGGTGATCATGTAGTTATTTAGACGATAACATCCCTTTAGATTGAAGTATATGTTGTACACACAACCAGCTCGGGTTATGAATGTACATATATTAGCTCGAGATCACTGATTTGAAACGGTAAAACTCCAGAATAAATCACAAAGCGAACAATTTTACATAAATATTCAAATTTCACATTAAATATTATATATTAATATTTTTAGCATTTCATTTTTTTAAACAAAATTAACATCGCGTATTGATTATTTCCAATTAACAAATTTATGTATATTTCTGTGGACGCATGTTTGAGATCACGATTCAGGTCAGACGCTCGCACATTTAGCAAGATATCATCATAATGTCAAGCTATTACGAGCTTCGTATTATACCTTGACTGAGTACCTGATAAACACTACGTAGATTTGCATTATTTCTCCGAATAACAGTAATTGATATAAATGAATTATTCTCGACCAGTGCTTTTGTACCAAATAAAACAGAAAAAACATGCATTGTATGTACATTTGTGTACAATAAAGCCAAATGTATACGACAGTACATCGTCGAAACGTTGCTTTCTCCCTATGCTACTTATGAGCTTTATTGGTTTTGTATTTCTGAGGTATTAGGTAGGGGAGAGGGGGGGTGACACGTGCGGAGATTACAGATGTTGGAGTTCGAACACGATCAATAAGAATAACAGTAAATATGGAATATTGAAATATAATTAAAACACTAGGCTTTACTTCATTTATTTCGCCCATCTGGGATTATCTCAGCAAATTTAAACATTACAACCAAATTATCGAGTTAATACGTGAAAAAAGAGTAAAAGGAAAGTCGCGAGTCGGCACCCTTTCCTACTAATTGATAGGGCAACAAACACGTGCCGTTACAATCGAAACTTTCGGGTCGAGAAAATATCTCGGACGACTTGTCGATGATGAAAATGTTAAAATAATGACAAATCAGTCGCAGAATGCCATAGGGTGTTCTTAAAGATTTTTCATCCTCCAGACAGGCCGATGTATCATTCGTTTTCTTTCTAACGTTTTGGACTATGTAGGTCAATGCACGCGTAATCTGAAGCGTCTTTAACAGTGTGATATTTAATCTGTTTTAGTATGTGAAACGGATGTAGTCGCCCAAATGTTTGCTTCAGTAGCTGACAGAGCTTGATGTCAGCCATTTGTGTCGCTTTTGAAATGGAAATCTTGCTTTCAATTTGTCCGTATTTAGGCGTCATCTGAGATATATGCTAGGGAGAGTTTTAAATATTTTCTTAGATTCATGACTGATATGTTCCGACTGTGCATAGTATACATTTGTATATTCATTGCTCTCAACCAAACCAGCCAAAATATCAATGATGATATAAAATAAACCTTCTGTAATGATATATTTTGGCGTGTTAGGCTGTCTGTTTAAATAAACATAACTGCAACAGATGTTAAATGAATTTGCATAAAGTGGGCGGAGTTAGAGAATGATTGACATTATCTAGAATCTATCAGGCGCTAACATAATAAGTATTTATTTAATTTGTGAATTTTATGAAAGTTTATCTCGACTTCTGTGAGTTATTGGAAAGATAAACCTTTATTAATTATTTTATTTAATTGCATGCGTTATACACCTCGTACGACAGTTTTTGTTTCGTCGCAAGACTTGGAGCTAGGACTTTTGCGAACTTTCCGTTTCTGGAAATTCGTTGCCTCGGATCTTTTTCTCGTCGTAAGACTTGGTGCTACAGGAGAACCTTGTCTTGGATTGGAACCGTTTCTAGACAATCGTTATATACTTCAGTTTATTTATTTCCTCGCAAGACTTGGAACTAGGAGTCAAATCTGGTTTGGAATTTGGACTCTTGGGGACAAGAACTAAGGCTGTTAAGGAAATTGGAAGTCTGCAGCAAGAAGCCAAGCCGTTTCTGGAAAATCGTTGCTTCGGATCATCGGTGATAGTCTTCTTTTGATATTGTTTTTTTCTGGAACTCGCTGCTTTCTTTAACATTGTTGATCCTATAGGTCACCGACAGCATGCTCGTCTCAAAGTTCGGATCTTAAACTATTTTTTGGATTACGGAACGTGTTTCGGATGCGTTAAATTGGAAATATTTCTTCATATTCCTTTGAATACTTCTGAAACAAGTTTTTAAAATTGAACTTTAAGTATTTATTTTTAATTGGTGAACAGTATTGCGAACAATTTGTCATATTTGGGTGCTGAAAACGTAAAAACCCTTGTTTGTTTTTGTGAATAGCAATAATGTCTTGGTAAAAAAAACTTTATTACTTGGATCAAATTATTATGAAAATACAGAAAATCTAACAAGAATATTTCAGATATAAAGTAAGTATATTTTTTTTTTTTTTTTTTTTATTGTAAATTTTTTCACCAAAATAGAAAATTAGGAACTTAAAAGGTATTTTAATATTGTCTATTCTTGAAAATTTTACCTAAACACCTTTACTGTCACAACCATAATTTAATGACATTAATAGGCTTTGAATAATTTTTCACCAATTATTACAAAAAATACCAGTTGTACAAATAGTTTTTTTGTAAAAAATATTTTTTTTTTCAAAGGCAACTCAAGAGTTGTCCTGGATTCAATTCTATTATGTGAACGAACGCAGCATCCATTCCGTTTAGTAGTTTTTCGTTCCGTTGTGGGTGCGGAATCTTGCAACCTATTCGATAAAATTTAGGAATTTACATTTTTTGCAAAATAAAAACTTAACAGTTTTAGAAATGATTACTGTTTTTTTAAAGGGGTTAATATTAAACGTTATTGTTTTTTTTTAAATAATAAAAACTCTAAATTTTGAGAAATGTGGACATGATTTTTCATGAATTGACTTTTATTTTTAAAAGAGAAATAAAGGACTGAATTTTGAGAAATAAGAACTGAAAATTTTTGAGAAATATGGACTGAATTTTTGAGAAATAAGAATTGAATTTTTGAGAAATCAGGACTGAATTTTTTTTAGAAATGAGAATTTTCTGCGGTATGGGGATTTGAATTTTGTTATAAATCGATTTTAAAAAAAGGATTGAATTTTTATAGAAATTGATTTGATTTTTTGGAAATTAATTTGAAATAGAATTAGGATATAATCATTTTCGATTTTTTTTTCAGAAACCAAATTCAAAATGGACTCAACACCTCCCCCATTTAGTATGTTTCCTGTCCGACCAAGTTTAATGAGCCTGCCCCATTTCCTGCCCCAGACAACCAGTGACCCCCAGAACTCCCTCAATCTCATGTCTCGAGAATATTATCAACGCTTGTGGAGTGAGTAAATTTTCATACAACAAATTTGCTATCAAGGATTTTAATATATTCAATTTATAATTTGAGAATTATATGTTTTTGAAATACTTTTTTTTAAAGTTTTTGGCGACGGAAATTACAAAAGCCTCCATTGCCGTCTACTTTGCATGTCTATGTACTTTAAATTGCCTCGGAGCCAGGCCCGTAACTTTCAAAGGGGTGGGGAGGGGGCGATTTGAGGAGGGAGCAGTGCCCCTTCTGGAACCATGTTCGCCCCCACCCCCTTGCAAAAATTCAATATCTCAATTGAAGTTGAAATCAGTCTTTATCAGATATTGCCCCCAATGCAATACGGCCACCCCACTTGGCACATTGGGCTGGTTACGGGTCTGCTCGGGGCTCAATTATGAAATTAACATATTCGCAGGCCTTTATAGGAACTTTTTGGCCAGGGAGGGATTTGGAAGCACTTATATGGATTGGCGGATATAAAATAAGGCCCCTTAGAGAATTCTTTCTTACTTTCTTTGGAAGTTTTTAGTTTTGATATTAATTCAGACAAGTTTCGTTTTAAACTCCAATTAATTTTAAAAATGAATAAGTATTGAATATTTAATAACAATCATATTTTAACATGGATTGAGAAAGTCACAAATGTTGCCATACACTGAAGTATTTCCTATAGAAGAGAATTCATGCATATCGAACAGAAACTCTCGTGCGTGCACTGTGACCATGGTTGTTTAGTATATGGCTTATATGAGTTTTAACTCTATGGTATATCGTATTATATAGTAAAATTATAATGAACATTTTATCAATAAAAGTGGTTTAGTCTATTAGTCACCACCAGCTGAGGTGTCACATGTCTTAACTCTACGCGTGTGACTATATCGTTACGCGGATTGATTTCTAACGACGTAGCAATCCGCCGGATTTGCAGCCATTGTATGCGTTATTCATTGCGATGATATATATGTAGTTAAAACTTGGCAATAAACTGCTATAGGCCTATAGATATTTGAAATTTCGTCTTTATACATCATGAGCTTTTGATAGTATGTGTTTTCTAATTAGTTTCCCAACGCACGTTCATTACTAATACTGAATAGCTTAAAGGGAGTGTAAAAAGGTTTTCTAAACTTTATATGCTTATCATGGTCATTTATGACTTCTAATTTTCAGCCAGACGTCTGTGGTTCCTGTAATTATAGACATGCTTAACCGTATATGACGTCACTATATCAATAGCTGCTAATAAATAAAACGCTTAGTTTTAATGAATTTCAAGAACCACAGACGGCTGACCGAAAATTGAAATGGTGCAAATTGATACTATAAGTGTCTCCAATACACATTAAAAGTTAGGAAATCTCTTTACAGCCCCTGTAAGCTCTGCAACTTTTGAGCGTAAAATATCCAAAGTACGTGCATTCTGTACCATGACCTATATAGATATTTTAGATCGACTGTGTAATCCTATGACATAACGATGTAGTTTATGGCAATACGCATTTGGTCAATACACGTGCATTCTGTATCATGACCTTCATCGATATTTCAGATCGACTGTACGATCCTATGACATTACGCTGTAATAATATTGGTGGAAGTAAACCGAAAGTGGCTACACCAGGAGTCGTCACTAAAATAGAGATGCTGAAACGAGAAAACCCCACAATGTTTGCTTGGGAAATACGGGATAGACTTCTTGAAGATAGTGAGTAGACTAATAGAAATTCAATAATTCTGAGTTAAAGGGATTGTAAAGAGATTTTCTTACCTGTTAGTTTTAATGGTAGCGTTTGCTTTAGTGACGTCATAGAACTCTTAGTTTAAGAGGAATTACAAAAACCACAGGCGTCCGAATCATACTTTGTGTCTCGAATACACATAAAAAGTTTGGAAACCCTCTTTACAATCCCTTTAACAAAAGCAGAAGAAACGTCCATGCTACAGAAGGACAGCAACTTTGGATCCGCGTAGGCCCTACTATGTTTGTTTGTTTGCTATTACCTACCGATGATGCCAAACGATCATCCATAAAAAACCGCAAGCACTCTGCAGCTTTACGGAGACTGTCGAGGATTGTCGAATTTGTTTATGCATGTTCACTTAGGACTACTGAGTGTAAAACCTCCATTGTTTCTATTTGTAGGTATCTGCCAACCATCAAATGTACCAAGTGTCAGCTCCATCAACAGGATCTTGAGGAACAGGTCCGCAGAAAGAGCAGCAGCCGAGTATGCCAAGATGGCGTCCCATGTGTTTCAGCCCATTTATAATCCCTGGTGGGGGTCACCAGTTTTGCCGAGCCCAGTACCACCAACTCTGGCACCATCAGTGTACAGAAAACCTGACAGTTCTTGGAATGTCGACCAAAAAGACCAATCCAACGATTCTTCTGACGAAGCTGGTAGGTTCTTAGTCCGAAACTATCTGTATCTGTCTTAAAGTGGTCGTAATAAGGTTTTCTAAATTTTGTAGGCCCCATTGTGTATTGGGGACACTTACCGCATACATTTGCCTAATTTCAATTTGCATCTCATGTCTGTGGTGCCTGGGAGCTTAACTGTAAAAATATGAGTTCACTGGTGCAAAACTGCTTATAATATCTTACTGAAAGGACCTTTGTACTTTGCGATAGTGACGTCATAAACTTAATGGATTCAAATAGGCTACACGTGCAAATTAACATATAGAAAATAATTGCAGTATGTACAGTACCTATATTAGAAAAATATAATATATTTCAGAACGAAAGAGTCCGGAAGTCCCTAACGAAAATCGGCAGAAGTTACGTCGTAATAGAACAACGTTTTGTCAGTCGCAGCTGGAAGTACTGGAGCAGGAGTTCCTCAAGACGCATTATCCTGGTGTTGCAACTCGAGAAGACCTTGCCGTAAAGACTGGTCTTTCTGAGGCTCGTGTTCAGGTAAGCAGTGACGTAAGGACGGGTGGGTCATGCCCCCCTCACTCCCTAATTTGATTAAGTTTAATCCAAAATCTACGTTTCTGTAGAGAGATGGAATTATTTTGTACCTTTTAAATTTTCCAGGTTTGGTTCTCCAACAGACGAGCGAAATGGCGAAGAAACGAACGACTCAAAATCATCCAAGGATCAACCCAGTACATGCTTCGTTATCCACCATGCCTCAATATGACAACCAATCGACCAATCAATTTATCGCATTTACAGCCTCCATCTCATTCGCCAATCATAGACCAGAATTCAAATAATCTCAACCAATCAGATCGCTTGAATACAAACAAAATGGCGGTCGAGCCTGACACATACATTCCATTGAAACTCATTCAACCCGAACACAAAAATTTGAAGTTGGGAAGTGAAAAATCGGCGTTTGTACCAATAAAAAGACCATTTGAGGACGAAAAAAATAATGAATCTTTAAGTTTGACTTCCAAGACGCCCTCTCCCTCGCTCTCGCCTTGCCACTCCCCAAACCTGGATGTGTCAAGCATTTCACCCCTGACATTTGACTCCTCTCTGACAATTGATATTTCTAATAAAGATAGCGACTGAAAGTTCTCGATACATGTATTTTGTTTTTTCACACTGTTTGTCCCCAGGGATAATATTTTTATGCTTGCCTGCTACCCCCCAAAAAGGGATAATGCCTCTATGGTGATAACCCTAACCCTAACCCTAACCCTAACCCCAAAAAGGGATAATGCCTCTATGGTGATAAAGCCATACCCCCCCCCCCCCCCCCCGAACCTTAATATTCATGAGCCCATGTTAAGGGATAGGCACTACTCCGAAATACAATGATGTCCTGTGGGCTCTGTGATGATGTTTCAGCGTTCCTTACTTCTAGCGTTCATAATAAAGCCAATCCTGGGCTAAGCAGGAGAAAGAGTTTCGGATTAATAAAAGAGCTAGGCTTAGCCTACTCTCTGTAACCTGGGTCTCCAATTTGTGCCTATCCTTCTACTCCGAAATTTGCCACTTTGATAGCCTTGAGCTGTATTCTGAATGCGTTGAATTTGGTACGATCGAACAAAATACAGAATCTGATGCAGCAAGAATTTTCGGGTCCCTATGTAAAAGTAACGACAAGCTAACGAGTCCCTATGATTTGAACCTTATTTGAACCGGAAGTAAACTTTATGTCACGTGGGGGCGTTTCCTTGAAAAGTACAAGCTGACTGAGGGAAAAGTCAGGGCAAGTTTTACAGCTTATCTTGCAGTTGAAGGACGCTGAATTAAGATTTTTGAAACAAGGAAATTAAACATTGGGGTATGGTTTTGCTTTTATTTGTCCTTGAAACGTTTGACATGTTGTCATTCGTATTGTTGGTTTGTTTAGATGGATGTGCTATGCATTCCGATTTGCAATGCGCAATGCATCATCTCATGACATCCGTCTGTCCTAGTCACAGTGTCCTTATCTCACAGTCTCAGTGTAATTTGACTTCTGCAAAAAATAGGAAGGGGACGAGAAAGCAGGGTATCCAGGTATCCCGGACCTTGCTTTGCCTTTGCATAACAATGTCATCCACTTCGATTTGCTTTCCCATGCCATTGATACTTGTGAATGCTACTGAAGGGACTAGGGTAGACTCATGCCACTCAAGTGGATTTTGCAGGGGTAGGGGGCGAATATAATTCCAGGGGACTCATTCCTCCCCCCATTTAGTTACAGACTGCTAGTACTGTAGTAGACAAGAATACTGTGGTTTAAGTAATTAGGCAATGTCAAAACTAGAACAACATCAAATAGAAATGGCTGAGTGTCATTGTTAGCCTACTTATTTGAACTTAACTAAAACCATTTAGACTGGACAATTGACAGTTGGAAAGGAGATATGACTGCCCTTAGAGGCCTATTCTATATTCTAATGCTGCTATCCTGGCAAAATTTCCTTCATTGAACACTGCAGTGCTTATTGTAGCATGTTTTAATCAAGTTCATAAAGTAAAATTTAATTTTATAAAACTGTCAAAATTTATATGACACATCCTTGTGGAAATTTTGTTAAATCATTTACTTAGTTTTGTAATGTCACAAGAATCATGATAAAGTGAGTGAATTTATCATCTGATGATGACTGAAATGCATGACATTCATTAGATCTAGTGATAAATTTTTAATTTGATTTCCTATTGGAATTTGATATCCATTCTTGCACTATTAATTGCAGTGAAATAGCTCAATTACTAGTAAGTTGAATTTTCGTCTGCTAGGGCAGTGGAATAGCTCAGTTGTTTGTGAGTAAAATTGTCGTCTGCTAGGACAGTGGAATAGCTCAGTCAGTAAGTAGCAAGATGGATTGTGGTCTGCTAGGACAGTGGAATAGATCAGTTGGTAGTTAGTTGGATTGTCGTCTGCTAGGACAGTAGAATAGCTCAGTCAGTAAGTAGCAAGATGGATTGTGGTCTGCTAGGACAGTGGAATAGCTCAGTCAGTAAGTAGCAAGATGGATTGTCGTCTGCTAGGACAGTGGAATAGCTCAGTCAGTAAGTAGCAAGATGGATTGTCATCTGCTATGAACGTGAAATAGCTCAGTCAGTAAGTAGCAAGATGGATTGTTGTCTGCTAGAACTGTGGAATAGCTCAGTCGGTAGTGAGTTGGATTGTCATCAGCTAGGACAGTGGAATATCTCAGTTCTAACAAGTTGGATTGTCGTCTGCTAAGACCGTGAAATAGCTCAGTCAGTACCAAGTTGGATTGTTAACTGCTAAGACAATAAAATGACTCAGTCTGTACCAAGTTGGATTGTCATCTGCTAGGACAGTGGAATAGCTCAGTCTGTAGCAAGTTGGATTGTCATCTGCTAGGACAGTGGAATAGCTCAGTCTGTACCAAGTTGGATTGTCATCTGCTAGGACAGTGGAATAGCTCAGTCTGTACCAAGTTGGATTGTCATCTGCTAGGACAGTGGAATAGCTCAGTCTGTACCAAGTTGGATTGTCATCTGCTAGGACAATAAAATGACTCACGTCTGTACCAAGTTGGATTGTCATCTGCTAGAATCTATTAGGTGAATGAAATACTTGGCTTAATTGCTTGAAATAAGTGGTGATCTTAGAAAATATTCTGCCACAGCCAGTGATTCTGGAGTCATTTTTTTACCCCTATCACTTTGAGATGAACTTACAGTTACTCTGACAGGTACTTGGCTCATAATACAGATAGAAGTCTGTCCTTTTACAATCAACACAATAAACTTGAAAGGAGGAAGAAGGAAATGGTATAAAATTTTGGCAAAGGTTTTGATGTGTACTGTGATACATTTAACATGTATGTCAATGTACATGATCAAAATTAAGTTTTTACACTGTTGAAAATGATTTGAAGTTTTATACCTTTTTTCTGAACCTTATTGTGTAATGAAAACAGGAAACACCTTGCAGTGTGCTATGATGGAAACTGTTGAGGAATCTTTAATGTGCATTGTGAACAGCCTGTAGCTCACTGGGCCTTTGTTAATGTCCCTTCCGAATGACTATATGCTTTACTATGTCAGCCCCTTCAACCTACATTGAACAAACAAGTTGAAAAATCCAAGTGTATTATCTCGACCTTTGCCAGGATTGCACTCTGGACCTTACTCTGTTAGAGGGATAGTATTGCAAAATATGTAATTATTGTTGTGTAAGTAGAAAGATCCCAGATAAGATTGTCTTGTGATTATATAGGGTATTATTGATCTGGTATGGGTGTTGTTTTATTTTAAAGGAATACTACGTCTTAGAATGAACATAGAATTTAAGAATTTTAAACTTGGTCAATAAGTGTATATATTTATCAGTAGATATACCTGGTGTCATAAATAACATAACAGGATCCTTATATAATTCGATAAATCCAAAAAACTTTTCTTGAGAGCTTAAATTTTATGTTATTCTAAGACGTAGTATCACTTTAATGATATAACTTGCCGTAATTATCATTCTGTCTAGATCATTCAATAATCAAAACGAATTATTACTGAGAGGTTTCTAACGAAACAACTATATTTTACAAGGATAACAACTTAGGCTCATGAGAATCTTTTCTGCCAGCTGGTACTTGTCCAAACCTCTTGGTATTCATCTTTCTATCCGAATACATTTACAGCTGGTTTGACTGAATTATGATCGAGATTAGAACCTATGACTACCATTTGCTCGACGTATCCTGTTAAGAAAAAGCGTTCAAACTGACTCAGTAACAAATTCAGTTTTCTGATTATATTTTCCAGGTTTTGAATTATAATACTTGAAATGATGTTGTTACTGTATACGGTGGTGTTAGTTTTTATTCCTTGTGTTTTTTGTGAAGATGGTGAGTTTTATTCTTCTTTTAAAACTTCTTGACATGGATCCTTCCTGCATTACCCCACTGACTGGTCTGAAATAATAAGGGAAGACGACTTGATGAGGGTCACCAGACTAGCACATGCCAACAGAGAATAGAACTTATGACCATCATTTGTTTAACGTTGCCAAGCAAAATGATGTCATAAGGTCCTTATGCTTTTAACAGACTGATTCAGAATCCCTCAAACTTGTGCACAATTCTCTCACCAAGAGTTGGTTGCTGATTTTTGTAGCCGACTCGAATCTTGATTCAAATTTTCAGTTTTCTTTCAATTATCATGATCCACATGTGATTATCAACATAGTGGGAAAAGACCTACTGGAGATTTTTGTCTCCTCGTGTGCCCAAAGCACAAAGTTCTGCCAGGATATATCTGTGAATCGATGTATCGCAATACCACACTATTCATGACAAAACTCTAATTGGCGAAAAAATCGTTAACCAAGACCTGCACCATTAGCTGTTAAATTAAAAACAGGAGTTATAAAGAATCAATATGTATAATTTCAGTCGCTGCAGGAACTTGTGGAGGAACACTCTCTGGAAATGGAAGTATCCTAATTAATGATACCTTTGGAGACCTCAATGAAACCTGTACCTGGACAATCACGGCTGAAAAACCATACCAGACGACAATAGTCTTGAACACTAAGTCTGAAAATGGAAATCTGTTAGAGATTTATGACGGTGATTTGGAAGAGGCGAAAAATGACACAGAATTACTGTACAATTATACCAACACTATGGGTGAGTCACAAGTTTTGAGGTATGGAAAAGGTGTGGGAGGGGGGGGGGGGGATGCTTAGTTATATTAGGGACTCGGTTTTGTCCAAGAAGGATACTGGTTAAGGATGTTTTTTTCGGCGGTAGACAGATATATTTTTTTGTCTGGTTGAAAATATATGCCCCCCTCCTACCCCATCTTTAAATGTCCCATGTTTTCTGGGCCTGTAATTATAGTGTTTTTTTTTATTGTAGGTGAAAAATGGATGGTAAGTTTATCAAATGTCACTACGATAGTTTTTAGAAGAACAATTGCCAAGTCAGGAGATATTCAAATTGACTACGCAGCAAACGGTAAGTTCTTTGTTCTTGATTGATCACAACTTTGGGTCTACTCCAGGGCAAAATTGACAAAACAAAATATCAGTTAAATTAAGATAAGACCAAACTTTCGTTCTGTTTGTTATTAAGTTTTATTTTTAATATAGCCACTTTAGTTAGGGTCTGAAGACCCCTTCTTGAGCAAACGCCTGCTTGATGAGGCCTCCAACCAATCAAAGTACTACCCTCTGCAACGCTGGGATTTTGTGACACAAACAAAAGATGCATTCAGTTTCTGATGCTTCTCGAAATCCACCTTTTGTGTCAAAAAATCCAAGCGTTGGAAAGGAAAGAAATTTGATTGGCTGGTGGTGTTAACCCAGTTAATTTAATTAATTTCTGTTGTTTCTGCTTTTCAGAATGTAATAAGACGGTAGATTCAGGGGAGATAAGTCCACCACTTTATTTACCAGGTCGCGGAGGGTTTAACTGTAACTATACAATAGGTCAAACTGTTGTTAAACCATACACTGGTATCCTAGCCTTTCTTACCTTCAATTTACCTGATGGAGAGCTCATGATTGGTGGCGACAATTTTACAGGTTAGTTCAACTAATTTGGTTAAAAAATTTATGTATATTTATATACATTTGATGTGTATTGGGTACTCTTTAAGATTCCATCAGACGTCTGTAATTTTTGCTATTTCACCCAAACTTGTTTAATTGTCTCAAAAGCTGCTAATGATATTTAAAGACCTTTTAGATACTGACTCTGCAAGACTTCTCTAATATATGTAGGTTGTTAGCAATTCTATTACTATCATTTCAGGAACCACACTTCCAGGAGACAGAAATCTTGGTGCCAACCCTCATGTTACAGCTACTCTGACAATCAACAATTCTAGCGCTATACAGACTTTTAGTGGGGTAGTCACACAAGCTGCAGAACGTAAGTGTATATTGTGGTATATTCCCAAAAATTCTTCCTTGATATGGTCATAATTTCTTAGTGTTTCAGCATATTTATTTTGCCATATTGTACATCCTACATGTCTGTTGTATCCTTTTCAGAATGTACAAAGTCGATAACTGTGAATACAACATCCTTGACCTACACGCTAGACATTCCGTCTGTCCATCCACAAGTCACAGAATGTCGTGTCATCTTCACAAGCCAGGATAAAAAACCATTGATGGCCAGTCTGTTGTCCGTGAAGTTGATGGGTGCAGATCGTTTAGTTCTGAATGACGGCAGTTCCCAAGGTGATAAAGATTTGCTTGGTGGTTCTGACACTCTCAGTGGTGAGTTTTGTTAATTGGAGTTATTTCCCTTTGTACAATTTTTTTTCAGAATTGTCAGACTTGAAATTGATTTAAAGATATTATATTAGCTGGTCAGCCATTCCATTTAAGGAATGGATTGGAGCTATTGTCATTGATTGGACGATATCAAATCCCATAATGCACCAGTCTACACTAAATCACATAGACTGTTTGTGTATCAAAGTGAACACATTAGTTACATTTTTCGAAGCTGTGGAACAGAAAAACATTGAAAGATTATGACGATTTGTGTTTTTCTAGGTAGAAGAGTTCTATCCAAGGGAAGTAACCTATGGATGAGAGTAGTAATTGATACTGTACCAGGAGATCGTGAAGTCAAATTAGATGTCGCGGAAATAGGTAAATATTCTGACCTATTCCGGCTTTAAAAATGTGTCAAAATCGCAAAAAAGACCTTTATGTTTAGTTAGTCACCTATGATATTTGAAAGTCTCCATTGTATACTGCAGGGCTTGAAACTTCTTTCATTAACCAAAAGAAAAGTAGGACTAATGACTCTGATTTTGTTTGTTTTAGAATCTGGTGGCAGATTTTATAATGAAGGAAAGGTAACTCTAGGAGTATCAAAGGGAGATAAGGAGGTGTCTGCTGCAACACCAACTGATTATTATTATCAACTAGTTGGCTCTTCTCAGGTAATACTGTTATTCTCTTAAAGGGATTGTGAAAAGGTTTTTCTAACATTTTTATGTTTATTGGGGACACTGATTGCATCAATTTGCACCATTCCATTTGTCAATCAGAAGTCTGTGGTTCCTGCAATTCAAAAAAAACTAAGGGTTTTATGACGTCACTAATCACAAAAGCTGCTAATAATATCTAAGAGCCTTTGTGATAAAAATTGAATTACATTTTCTAAGACGTTTAAAAATTGGAATGATGGAAATCAATGCCATAACACACAAAGAATTTAGAAAACCCTATCCCTTTAATCAACTGATGCCTGTGCCAGTGCTTCCCAGAGTCGGCCCGGGCTAATACCTTTAATTAAGACAAACCTGGTATTATATAAATCTTAGATAAGAATATTTATTTATTAATTAATTAAGTCAGCTCGTTAGTTATCAATGTTTGTCAACATCTGGTGTGTTTATATAAATAATAAGCTAATATTAAATATAATATTAGCTACCGTGAACTCATGAATATTCATGGAAGCTCAATCAGCTAACATTTTACAAACCCTTGTAATCGAAAAAGAGTAGGCGTATGCTGCTCTCTGGCAAGTTTCCCCTCATTGCACACTTCATGGCATTGCCCATCTCCATAGCTCAATTAGGTGCAGAAAAGTAAGACGTAAAACTCCATTCATTTCATTTCATTTTACACTCCCTTGAAGTAGCATCAGAATTTTTTACATCAATGATATTTGTCCCATAAAAATAAATACCAGAAAGAATAGAAAATTAATTTTCAATGGCCTATGTTATCTTTTGATATCTTCATTACAAATTACTAATGAGCAATAATTAATTCATTAAGGGAGTTCACAATCTTACTGGTGTACACCTCTTAAAACTATAACATCAGCATGTATTTAAAGTTTATATGAAGAGAAAAACTCCATTTCATTTCAAAGTATCTATATCATTATAATTGGCTACTACTAATTAGTTATAATTCATTTATTAAGAGAGTTCACAGTCTTACTGATGTACAGCTTTAAGGGATAGGGATTCTCAGCATGAATTAATTATGGCTAGTCCTTAATATATTCAAGCTGGTTTCTCAAACTCTGGAATGTGTAGATCAGTAAGATTGTGGACTCCCTTAATGAATTAATTATAACTCACTATTACATCTAAACAATTTAGATTTTTAAGATAACTTTTCTGTACTGTTATCTTATCAGGTAAGCCATTTTTTGACCAATCATACTTTAGTCTCCGAAACTGGCATTTTTTTTTAGCTAAGCCAATCAGTGATAGTGTTCATAGCTCACTGTTAAAATTTGAGCCTTCAAATTCATGTGTGTCCAGATTATCTGCGTTTGAATGTTAAAATGACGACTCGTCAAAAATTAATATACTCTGTGATATATAGAAAAGACATATATAGAAATAGTGAGTAAAATTCTTAGTTTGAAGTATTTTTTAAAGGAATTATGTGATTTTCATATATTTACCTATATTCAAGACTAAAATCAACCCCCCAAAATGGCACAGCTGTCCCTTTAAGTAGATAATTTGTATTGGGGACTCTCTTAAAGAGATACTACCTCTTATAATGAACGTAGAATTTTAAATGTCAACCTTGACAAATATGAGTATATATTCATCAGTGGACCCACCTAGTGCCATAAATATACAACAGAATCCCTCTATAATCCAATACATCCATATAATCAGGTAATAATTGTAATATTTGTCATTCTAAGGGGTTATCTCCCTTGATCAATAAACCCAGGCTCATTAGTAAAAAATTTTCTTTACAACCAAACATGCCAAAGTTTCTATAACATTGTATATACATGAGGACTCGTTCTCTGTACTTTTGGCATATTTAGCTGCGAATTATTGTGGCAAATTATAACACAGAAAAAGTTTCAATAATTTAATACATCATAAAAAATAAATATATAAATAAATAAATAAATTATAAAATGAAAGAATTGTTGACAAAAATGTCGTCTAATATTATTTTGAGATCACAGTTTATTGCACTTTGTATTGTAACACTTGACAAAGTTTTAAATATTTTACTCTTATTCAGAGAGTTCACATATTTAGAAAAATAATTTCCTTTACCTCTTCTAATAATTATTTATGTGTCTTGTTCCCTGAGGTTGATATCACTTGTAATTTTAATGCATTTTGGACATTAAAACATGATCAGGAGCCTTGGCCTCAAAAAACCTAATTCAGATAAAATTCAGATTTTAAGAAATACAGTAATCTGATTTGAAATCGGTTAAATTGATTGACCAATCAGATGACTGGAACAATAAAATCATCTTGAAGCAAGTTTTAGGAAAAGCGCCAAATCATAACTTATGTTTGAACTCTATGTGTATCTAGAAAATTCACATTGTTGGACCATCGCAACTTTCAGTACATGTTGAACACGTTCATCCACTTCCGATGTTCCGTCATCTTCTGGGAAAATGGAATCGGGTAGCAAGTTCGGTGCTTCCGGTGACAACTGTGACATAATTTTTTTCGATAATTTTTGAATTTCGGTCCATTTTTTGCACCGATAATGTTTGTACATTTCTCTCACGCTTTCTAAGGTGGCCTTTTTATGCATCATATGTAAGGCCTGACCTGTTTTGTCCAAGTTGATCAACGCCAGTGATCGATGGTTCAAATCGCACACTCGGCTGTCTGAAAATAGAAAAGAGAAATATATGAATATGCTAATTAGTTTGGTATGAATATGTAAATTTGTTTGATGCTCTCTTATATGAATGGCAAAATTGTAAGTAAGATTTGAGAAATTTCAGTTAGGCAAATACACAAATAAAAGTTGATACATTTTCTGAATTGTTGCATTAGACAGATAATGCCATGCTGTATGTAATGAGGGAAATTTTCCCAGGACAGTGGCATTAGCCTCTTCTCTTTCGATATCTAAATTCAGAGGAATCTTTAATCTGAATCTGAACGACTTGATGCTTTTCTATGTCAGCCCCTCCAACCTGCATCTCTGACAGGAGGAAACTGGGTTGTGAGGTTTGAAAAAGACATGCATCATTTCTATGGTATTTTGCTCAATTGACAAATATCACCCCCCCCCCCCCTCCCCCCCACACACAAACACACCCTCACTCACCAATTTCCAACTTTTACGAAGGTATTAAAGTTATTTTATGTAATATAGTAAATTAGGGATCTATTTGAGGGATTTAGTATAAAACTGTGAATATTCTAGGGGTTGAAATAAACCTTAATACCTGGGCCCTGGGGGCTGGGGTTAATTATACCCTATCTAAATTAATTATAGGGTAGTGGTCAATGAACTTCTCAAGGTTGAGCCTCACTGGATCATAAATTTTATGAGTTTTGTTTGAGGGCTGACTTATTCTTACTAAAGCACCAGCTATGATATTTCAAAGAGGTTTTAATCACTATTGGAAAGTTTTAGAAATTGTAAAGAGGGTTTCTAATTTTTTTTATATGTATCACATTCATAGCATCGATTTGGGTCATTCTAATTTCAATCAGACGTCTGTGGTTCCTGTATTTCCACTAAAAGTAAGCTTTTTATGATGTCACCATTGCAAAAGCTGCTAATAATATAAGGACCAATGCAATAGTGAAGTCCATTTAAGGATTAGTTTTGGTGGAATTGCAGGAACCACAGACATTGGAATGGTGCAAATTGATACTATCAGTGTTTTTAACAATCCCTTTAACCTCCATTTCTAAAACTAACTACCTTGATAAGGTTGTGTATGAAAATAATTATGTACTTACCTAAATCTAGAATATATTTCACTGTTTTATCGTGGATTGACAACAATTTCTGGAGTTCTGCAGCTAATTCCATTACATCCATGGTGATCACTGAATTTCCAGAACACAAAACTCCACTCTTCACCTTAAATCTCAACTCAGTAATAAACTGTCTTGTTGGCAGGGTTTTTTTTTCATCAAAACTTCGTTAAATTGCTGATTATTTTTCTGCTGTATAAATCCTTAACTTAAAATTTGTTCCAAAACTTCAAAAATGACTTCTGTATTAATCCAGAACTTCAAATTTGACTTCAGCACAAATCCAGAACTTCTGGATACAAACATCAAGTTTGAAGTTTGCTAAAAATTTGGACCACCAAATTTACTTCTGCCTTGTTCAAGCTCTGAATTTACCTTCTGCTAAAATTTGGCCAGTTACTAGACAGATGTTGCAGACAGCAAATGAAATGAAGGTTTGTTGCTGGTTGAATGAATTTCACCTGGGGGTGGATCATTAACTGACTGGTTGCTAGGGGAGGCGTTATGTAATCCGACTGCTCACAGGGATTTCACTAATACCATCAAATATGTCCACCTTTAGCTCTTTTTAGTCCAAAACTGTGATCAACTCCAAATTTAGTTGTTGGAATGTGTTCTGATCAAAAACGAATTATGTCAAGGTTTTGTTGAATTGTTGCAAACTTACTTATTTCTCTTGTCAAATATGTCTACCTTTAGCTCTCTTCAATCCAAACTGTGATTAACTCCAAATTGTATTTTTCACAAAACTTTTGATCAAAGAATCGTTTGCAAACTTTAGTTGAATTGTTGCAAACTTTTTGACGTGTTGCCACCTTTTTTTGATAACAATTTGATTGCCAAATATGTCTACTCTAGTCTTGACCACTCAACTCTAGAAACTGTTAAAAACAGCAAATTTTTGATTAAGCTTTAGCCAATTTTGAGAAACTGTGGCAAATCTTGATGACTTGTTGCAAACTTTCCAAATATGTGTATGTGTCCACTTCTAATTCTGCTAATCCAAACTGGTATAAACTAATTTGTTGTAAACTTGAGTTTTGTCAAAATCAATAAGATGTTGACGAACTCTTGTAAGGTGTTGCAAACTCTCTTAATTGGTCACTTGCTTTGCAACAAACTTTGCAAAATTTGTTGACAGGGTGAGTGTAGGAAAACTGAATTGGCACAAATTCTGGTATTCTTTTGCAATTTTCTGATATTTTTGTCCTGAAAATAAAAGTGAAAAATGATATAGTATTAAGTTTTGAAAATAATAAAGTTTTGTGTTAAAAATTCCTAATATCCCCAACCAAGTTGTGTGAAGAGTAAATATGCTTCTGTTTTCAAAACTATCTGTCCTGATGAGGATTGTGTATCCTAAATGTGCTGGCAGCATGAGATGAACTCTAGTCAATTATAAGATCATAAACTATATCAAAAACTCTTGGACATCTTTGAAGTGTTCATAAAACACCTGAAATTTCACATAAGTGATTTGTCCCTAAGGTTATTGCTTAGCTGTTAAAAATCAAAACTTAAGCCTCATAAAAATCCCTAAAATCCAACTTCCCTGTGATTCTTAATAAACTGTATGTGCCCTGAGGTCTCTTCCAGAAGAGGGTTAAATTGTCATAAAACACCTCATGTAAGTTTCTTTGAACTGTGTTTTCTATATCTTAAGGGGTTAAGACAATAAACACTTAGAATTTACTCAAAAGGGGGCCAAATAGTGATTAGGGATTTCATTCAAGTATACATATATAACTGTATTTTGAAGTGATGGCCCTTTATTTGGTAACTGATGACCCTTTTCAATATTGGTCTAGTTTTGCTTAATATTGATATTGGCCAAGAAAAGCTTCATTTTGGCCAGTTCTGCTTAATATTGGCCTATTATGGGTTGATATTGGCCTAGTATAGCTTAATATTGGCCTAGTATAGCTTCATATTGGCCAGTTTTGCTTAATATTGGCCTAGTATTGGTTGATATTGGCTTAGTATAGCTTCATATTGGTTGATATTGGCTTAGTATAGTTAAATATTGGCCTAGAATTGGTTGATATTGGCCTAGTATAGCTTCATATTGGCCAGTTTTGCTTAATATTGGCCTAGTATTGCTTCATATTGTCCTAGTATTGGTTGATATTGGCCTAGTATAGCTTAATATTGGACCAGTTTGATGTTTTATTAGGGAGCTCTCAGCTGACACCTAAACCCTACTCCGGGGGATACTTAAACACAATTTAGAAATTTTATAGACTTTTGAGTTTCTTTTGATGAGATTATCAAATTGTTTTATGATCTTAAATTGGTCAATTTTCATGATAATAAATCAAACTCATCAAGGTGAAAATTATGAAACATTTTGGGATTTTTTACTGTTGTATCCTTGGGTACTTTTGTCAAAAAGATTTACTAAATTTCTGGGTTGTGTCAGATAGAAATTTAGATTTTTTTTTTTGGACAAAGTTTTAATTGATATTCCTAATTCAAAGGCATTGATTGAAAAACATAGCTCTTCAAATGTAAGAACTTGGATTTTGAAATTAAAAAATTTTGAATTTAAAACTTACCTGAAAATTCAGAACGGCTGCAAAAAAATAAAAAATCTATCCAAAGTTTATGATTAAAATAACTGATCACTGTTGTCAAATTTGAAATTTTTTTGTCGTAACTTGAAATGCTTTGATGTTATTTCTTCAGAGTCAGTGACCAGAATGACTGAATGACCATCCACCATTGGTCACTTATATCCCCCACCTGTCTCCAATGGCCACCTTTATCAGGGGTTAAGGTCACAAGGGGTCATTGAGTTTTCGGTAGTTAAGGGGTAGTAAAAGGGGCTATGTAGTTAGAGTGGTGGACAATAGAAGCTATCATTGAAGGGGTTAGAATACAATAGGCCTTTATAAAGAGGGGGTGAGGGACAATAAGGGCAGGGTTGCAATTGGCTACCAGCCTGTGCCTAGAGCTCAGTGGGAGGCCCCATAACACCTGTCTTGATTAGCCAGATAATGGGATTATCCCATTGTCTCAAGATCAAAGGCAAGGGGCAGATAATCCCTCTACCTGGTTTCAATCTAACCTTGATTCAATAACAAAGGGACATAATCTAGCTAATGATTGATTTTGAAAGAAACCTGATGGTGGTTTATTGAATGTTGTTCAGTTTAGTCAAATCTGATTAAATTTACTCAGAACAAGAGATATGTTTTGCTTGACCTACTGGTAGAATAATTTGATGCATTTGTTTGCTATTTCACTGCCACGACTGCTCCAAAAAATTCTGATAATGCATAGGGCACAATCACAAATTGATTGCACTGCAATGTCACAAAAGCACAGGCAGAGTTAGGAATACTATGAGACTTAGATCAGATAAAGATTGAGGACCAAGTGTTATGGAAGGAGAGAGCTTTGAATCTCAAAATCACTCTTCTTTCAGATTTAATCCAAATTATGCGACCATGGTTGTCATTAGATATAATCCTTGATTTGCCCCTGTGTCCTTGACTTTTGTACAACTATCAGGGGTCAGGTCATGAAAACTGTGACATCCAAGCACCATGAGTTAGGGCAAAGGTCGAAATCCTCTTTTAAGATTTTAATCCAATTTATGCACCTAAGATTTTCAGATCAAAAATGAAAAATAACATGGAACTCCCTACATTGTGACATATATCCTTCTTTAGAAGCTTTCAGATTTTCATCTTTGAGTTAAGGGATAAAAAAATGTCTAAGCCAGCCCCTTTATTGTTAAAACCCCTAACTGAAAACCGGTCAGCTTGTATAAAGGAATACATGACAATGCAGAGAGTTTCAAGATAATTTTCATTTTTTGATCTCAAAATCTTAAGTGCAAAACTTAGATTAAAATATTAAAGAGGGATTTGAGCTTTAAAGCCTGTCCCCCCAAACTCTGAAGCTAAAGATGCCCATCTTGTATTTTGAAATGAAAAATGAGTGGAGTGTAGAGGGTTAAGCCATGTTATGAAATTTTATATTAATGAGGCTAGTTTAACCCTTGTTATCCTGGTTCTATTTGTTACGGGGGTTAATAAAGAGACAGTTATTGATGGCTTTGTAGATCATTATGGTTAAATTTAGGAGTTTTATCTTCTTGTCCAAGCTTGTTCCTCATATTTTTGGATTCATTTGCACGCAATATTTATAGAAATTTAATTGTTTGCTTTGAATTCAAGATATTTTCTTTTAAATCCGGTTGGAATCCAAATATTATGATCAATTCCTGGGGTTTGTTTTCCATTTAAAAATATTTTGGTAAAAGTTTGATTTGTTTACCCTGAAATCAAAATATTATTATAAAAATCTGTTTGAAATCAAAGTTAAAGGGATTAAAACATCAAAGGGATTATCTAGATTATGTTAATCACCTACCCTGCTCCCTAGTGAGCCCTATTTATCCTTGTTTTACACTTGAAATTCTTTAATATTGTTTATAATCTAACAAACTTGGCCCCTTGTTGAGAGCTACTAACTTAAACCTGTTAATTTGTAAACAGTAATTAAAACTAATCAAAATAATGATTAAGATGATTGGATTTTTCTTTTGATATTTTTCAACAAAAAATAGTTTTGGTCCCTAATTAGTACGACTTATTCCCCTTCTTTTGTGAGCAGAAATTAAAATTAATCAAAATACATATTAATTAGAATAAGATTTATCATTATTATTATTATTTGTTTTAAATGGAAAACAGTTTTGGTCTCATAATGAACACTGCATGCAGCAAAGGATATTTATTATAGTACAATTTCAATTTATTCTTTATGACTCAAATTGATAATTGATTTAAAAGAAGTATGTTCTCTTCTTGTGACCTAGGCCAGTGCTTCTATAGGAGAGTATCTTCTATAACACAGAACACTACTTAATGATAAAGTTTTATGGTCATCGCTTGGTGAAAGCCCCGAACTTACTCCTTTATATGAATAGTAATCAGATGTAATGTAACCCTACATTTGGAGTAACATTTTACACTGAGAATTTTTTACATTAATTAGAAGTAAACAATAGATACCTAACGAACTATTCTCATTAAGAAAAGGTTACTATTAAAGAGACTACAGTTCAGAAATGGTAGTTTATTACCTAATATCTTAGATGTGAGTCCATTAAAACAGTTTTGAAAAGAGATTACAGTTTAGATTAAGGTAGAAAACGTGTTCAAGTTAACAGTCTTTAGATTTCTTTCTTGGACACAGCAGTGGCTATGTGAGTGTTTTTAACATAAAAGCTTCACTTGAACATGCATCTATCAATGTGGAGGGTAAACATGCTTATAAAGATGTAAGATGATGTCAAAAGTAAATCTTGGTTTCTATCTAGCCCCAAAAAAAATTCAAGTTAACAATCTTTTATTTTTATTTTTATCTTGTACACTTTGAAGGCTAAGTGAGTTTTTTTTTTAAATTTCCACTTGAACATGCTTTCTTCAGTTTTCTTTTCACCTTGAGGGCTAATATGCCTATAGTGATATACTAATGTAAGATTGGGTCATAGCAAATGTAAATCTTGGTCTAACATGGGTTCTATCAGGCCTCTACTAAGTCAAGTGACATATAAGATTAATATTTCCTTTTCACAATAAAATTATCACTTGAAGATTTGCTTTGAAAGTATGAAAGTTGCCTTCACTACAGTAACTGTATGTTATTTAAACCCAGATCTAAATTTACTCATTGGAATACATACTTTAATTGATTAGAAAATATTATTTAGTATGCCAATATCAAACCTTCAGGAATGCCAATATCAAACCTTCAGGTATGCCAATATCAAACCTTGAAGTATGTAGTGTGCCAGTATCAACCTTCAAGTATGCCAATATCAAACCTTCAAGTATGCCAATATCAAACCTTGAAGTATGTAGTGTGCCAGTATCAACCTTCAAGTATGCCAATATCAAACCTTCAAGTATGCCAATATCAAACCTTGAAGTATGTAGTGTGCCAGTATCAACCTTCAAGTATGCCAATATCAAACCTTCAAGTATGCCAATATCAAACCTTCAAGTATGCCAATATCAAACCTTCAAGTATGCCAATATCAAACCTTGAAGTATGTAGTGTGCCAGTATCAACCTTCAAGTATGCCAATATCAAACCTTCAAGTATGCCAATATCAAACCTTCAAGTATGCCAATATCAAACCTTGAAGTATGTAGTGTGCCAGTATCAACCTTCAAGTATGCCAATATCAAACCTTCAAGTATGCCAATATCAAACCTTCAAGTATGCCAATATCAATATTTAATGTCAAAATTCTAATTTATTTACTGCCATTCAATGACCTAAACTGATAAACACCATTTAAAGTTATGTGGATTATACTTGTAGGTTTTTGATAACCTTTATGAAATGTTTAAGAATAGATTAAAAACTTATAAATAAACTTAAGTGTGCCAATTTCAATATTTAATGTCACAAACAATTTATAAGTGGCAGGAAGTGACATAAACATATAAATAATGTGTTCATTAATCCTAATTGGATTATCTACTTCAAGATTATAAAGATCAGAATTTAACTAAAACATTAAAAATCTAGAGAATAGATTAAAAATATAGAAATAACTGCCAATGTCAATATTTACTGTCATAATCAGGTAGATATTCTGGTTGTTAAATACCTTGGTTTATATTATATTGGTAAATTGGTTTATACCCTTATAAAGATTAAATTCTTACATAATTGTGTTCTTTAAAATTTGGATTGGATTATCCACTTCAAGATGATTATACAATAAAAACATGTTTTAACAAATATTCTGATGGCATGTTTGGTTGCATTTAAAATTTCAATGTTTATTTGGCCATCAAATTTGTCCAGGGTGAAAATGTAAAATTTTGGTCAGAAAAAAAAAATTCTTTTTAGCTCCAAAGGAAACCTGATTATATCAAATGTTATTTCAAATTTTTTGATTAAAATCAGGAATTATGTTTTAAAATTTTGTGTCATTTGAAAGTTTTTTTCCAATTTTTAATTGAAATTTAGATATCTATAGAAATATGACACAAGTTTCCAAAATATCAGAATGGAATCAAAAATGTTTTTATCACAATCTAAAAATCATAAACTTTGATAGAAATTAAGTGATAAGTATCAGGATTAGTATGTCAACACTTGTAAACAACCTTGTCAACACTTTGTTTACATTGAAATATTTTTTGTTGACATAGATCTACAATAAACTTTAATGTAAACAAACCGTTATCTCTTTGTCAATAAATGATACAAATTTTTGTAGAAAAAGTTGAAACTTTAATCTCATTTATCAAACTTTTGACTTCCTTATCTTAGCGTTTAAGTTTTTATTTTATTAATTCCACTTCTAAAGTCAAGCTTGTAGACCACGAAATGTCATACACAAACAGTATAAATATGGTGAACAAGAAAATGGGAACAATTCTTGGAAGCATTGACCATGGCATAACTTCAGAATTTTTCTTAGCTTAACGCAGTGGTGGAGCCAGGTTTACGTCTGAGAGGGGGCGAAATACCTGAGATTGCCCAAATTTCTAATTTAGTTATGAGACTTTTGCACGAAAAACTTGCTTTCGGGGCTGCGAGGAGGGGCGATTGCCCCCTCTGTCCCCCGTTTGGCTCCACCGCTGGCTTAACAGGAATCCAAACTCACGTCCTAGCAGACGACCATCCATTGGTGAAAAATGTCAAATTTTCAACTCATATTGTGCAAAAGTCCATTATTTTTTCTACCATCTTTATCTTTTGGGTGTCAAAAATGATCCCATAAACCATATTTGGTGTGATATGTCAGTCCTTCAACCCATATTGTAAAATAATGTATTATTTTTTCTGTGATCGTTATCTTCCTTGTGTCATAATTAACAATAATTGTGTTAATTACACGACCTTGATGGTTTATGACCCTGACCTCAGATTTAGTGACACTAATGGATCCTATGACAGCAGGATCTGATAATTTCTGGGGTTTATTTTTGACAAGGGATAATATTTTTATCTTTTGTTTTAAGATCAGATTATTGTTCTGTATTGTTTTATATTTTTAATTCTCACTATTAAAATAGTGCTCAATACATCAATTGTAGAGTGATATATCCATTCATTTTTTCATTCATTCATTTTTTCATTCATTCATTTTTTCATTCATTCATTCATTTTTTCATTCATTCATTCATTATTCATTCATTCATTCATTCATTCATTTTTTCATTCATTCATTTTTTCATTCATTCATTCCAGGTAGAAGTCAATCTAACCCAGACTGATATTTCAGGATTTATTGAGTTTTATGATGGATTTCTTCCAGATTCCCAACTAATCACAACTTTCAGGTAAAATTTGCTAAAATTTCCAATTTTCTTTGACATCACTTTGTCAATATCCTAAAACTTGCATTTATACCTGGTTGAACTTTTCTCTTGAAAGCAAGAATAATATTGATATTAGCCATGCAAGAGGGTGTAAAAGAATATATCAATAAAAGAGTAAGCTAATTTTGAGCCATTGGATGTAATATAAAGGAGATACAGTAAAGACAGCAGTAAGTCAACCTAGAGGATGGAAAGGGTTATAGGAAATATAGCAATCCTTGTAAGACATTTAAAAGTATCACAGCACATTAAGAGACAACAGTTTTTTATGGAAAGTTGTGTTCAATAATAAATAGAAGTCTATATCCATAAAAACTGTTGTCTCTTAATGGAAATATAGCAGTAAACAAGTCTAAAGGGTAAAAGATTAACAACTCAATATTTTTTGTAATTTTTCAGCTCAAAATCAAGTTTCTACCCAGTTACCTCCCCTGGCAGTAATTTACTGATTGTAGCAAGAAATTTCACGACAGAATCCGTGCCTGGTTCATTTATCAGTGTTATTGATAGTAAGTTTTTGAAATGTCTTCAATTAGAATCAGCTGTTTATGGCATCAATTGATTGGAGATGTTGCTAAGGTCACAAAAGTATCTGAATGGTATACGCCTCTTCAAATATATGACTAAAAACATCCTATTTTGAAATTCGTTTAAATCGTATTTGGACAAATACATAATAATGGTGAAATTATTTGTTTTACTAGTAGTTTTTCTGGAAAACTGGAAGAACCAGTGACGTCTGATTGAAAATCGGAATGGTGCTATCGATGCTACCATTTCCCCGATACACATCAAAATCTCATTAAAATGACTTCCAAAAGTTTTTCTTTTGTTTTTGCAACCAGGTTGTAATGTAGTTACCAGTGAAAACAAGGGAAGTTACTCTCTTTCATCATTAGCTGTTAACCAGACTCAATGTCAGTGGACAATTTCTCCTCATAATAAAGGTAAGAATTCCATGGAATGAGTTGCTTTGGTGTCTGCTTGGCGGTAATTTTCCATGGCTTCGAATTCTGGTGCATTGGCCAGTGCTTCTGATGTCAGCTTTTGTGTCAGCTATCAACCCTTATCAATGATTTGAAGATGATGAAAATTTTTTGTTTTATTTTACAGATGGAGTTATCTCCCTTGAATTTAAGACTATAAGTCTGCGAGCGAAAGACTCCCTGACTATTAGCGGTATATCTAATATAACTAACGTACTGGCCAAATTCACCGGACCGACAGACGTCAGTTTTATACCTAACGTAGACATCTCAGCCTCAAAAATTATTCAGTAAGTTTCTATAATAATGTTCTCTGTATTTAGGGTTCTCTCCCTTGTCAGGGCAAAAGTTGAAATGACCTGATTAGATTTGGCAAATCCATCAAACTGAACAAAGAGTTGTCAAATTATATCAAAAGTAAGTCATAGAGAGTTCTCTCCCTTGCCAAAACAGAAGTTGAATGACCTCGTTCTTTAATGTCGTCTGCTAGGTAACCGGGTTAAATGGATAATTCACTTTTAATTTTGGTTTTATTTTAGGTTAGTTTTTGAAACAACCAATAATTGTAGTGTAAATTGTACAGAGCCTTCTGTTGTGGCTGATTATACTCAAAATGACGGTAGGCTAGGGCTTGTTCAAAAATTTAAAATTTTCAGCTTAATTAATACTTGACATGCCCTCCACATTTCCACATGGGCATTATTGACAAATGTGTGTTGGACACTTTCTTGCTAACTTGAGGGCCTGGGATTCGATCCTGCCATAGGTTGAGATAATACCTTCTAATAGCCTTCTGCTGTCCTAGAAAAATTCTCCCCTTTGTTCACTGTACATCTAGATTAGTACAAACATCATCACAAAATTAGGATGTAAAACTAAACTCTCCAGTTAACCATTATTTCCGTTTGTGTTTCAGCATGTATTGGACAACTTCAACATCCAAGCGGAGTTCTGACCAGTCCAAAATGGCCCAATGTCTACCCAGTAAATGCCCAATGCCTGTGGGCCGACACTGAAACAGTTAACGATACCCGAATGCTGTACATGTCTTTTGAGAAATTCAATCTCCCTAACAACCATTCCTTGGAATTGATGAGCGGTTTCCAGGAAGCCTGGAATATCAACAAGAAATTCACCGGAAATACTCTACCAAATGACATCATAGTCAAGGGGGATAACTATCAACTGATTTTCAACTCCCAGCAGACATCAACTCACCTGACAGCTGAAGTGGGTCAAGGTTTTCAAGCTAATTATAGATTTTTAGGTAGGTTCAAAGTTCAAGGTTCAATTTTTTTCGGCCTGACATTGTCTATCTGTTTGACAGTTTTCATGAAGGAAGAATTCTTGACAGATTGTTATTAAGAATATATGTTTCCTTTCTGCAGATTGTGGTGGATTTATCGCCAATGAAAGCTCAGTTATCCAGTCTCCCAAATCAACCAACATGTCAGATGTTTGTGTCTGGATAATCCAGCTACCAGCCGACCCAAAAATCAAGAATATTTCGGTGATTAATTTTGAATTGGTCGTCAAGAACTCTTCAAGTAAAAACAATTTGAGGTAAACTAAGTACTTTATTTGATAAAAATGTCAATAGAGGCACAGGCTGAAATAGGTCACATGGAATGAAACTCTTAGTAACAACATCTCAAATTTTTTTTCTGGAAGCTACTTGCCACCCATGATCTAACGAGATTGATATGCTACATATGTTCTAGGTCATATATATATATAACCGATCAAATGCTATGTTTAATACAAATTCTGATACTTTTTGGTTTCAGTAATTCAGTGACAATACACGATGGTGGTTCCATTCGAGCTCCGGTACTTCTGACAAATAATTCCCAGAATTCAACACAGATTATGTCACGGACCGATACTCTCTTGATCATGTATAATATGAGTGGGTCGTCCAACACTTCCTTTACCTTTAATTACACTCGTTATGGTAAGTCTGTCTGCTTTAAATCAACCTTGAATGCTCATTAAGGGATATAACTAGTCAACTTCAGAACAGACATTGAATCTAGCCTGTAACACTAACAGCTCTGTGACCTCGGCCAGTGCTTTCATAGAGACTCGTCTCAATACACCCTAACACTAACAGTCAGAATTTTGTTTGTCGAAACTGTGCTATCTTTTGAGGATGGGATTTGCTCAATCAGTTTAGGGTGTAGGAATCTTGACATCATTTGCTTGAAGTTTTGTCCACATTTCCAATGTGTTTCTGATATCTTCTGTGTGGTTCTGAACTATTTTTAAGATCTTCATAAACTTCTTTTTCTGTTTTTTAGATATTTGACAGAATATTTATCCAAATGTTTTCATCTGTGTAACATGTCTGCATCATACCCATGCCTATTTCAGTCTTTCGATTTTCTACCACATTTAAATTTAATTTCAAATCTTAAAATTTGTGATTTCTTATTTCAGTGTGTAAATATTTATGTAAAAATGGAGTCTGTCTTCAACCCAGCTGGCGATGTAACCAGATAGATGAGTGTGGAGACAATACTGATGAACAGAATTGTGTGTACCCCTTCCCCCCTACAACTACCCCCTCCCCCAGCAAGGGTGGTGGAAATTCTGGAGGTAAGATACAGCTCTACCCCTACAGAATGTTTTTTTAAGTTGGCAGGTTTTCAGTAAAGATCTAATACATCAGGCTTATTGTCTGATTGAAAAGACTGATGTTAGAAGACAATAGCTAGGTGATAAGGTGCAGTGGATTGGAATCCTCGAGGTCAGAAAATCTAATGCCACTGCCAGTGCCTCCAGAAGTCATCCCAGTTTCAGCTTCCAACTCTTGACATCTAATTTTTAATGCTAGGTGATAAGGTGCAGTAGGTTTGAATCTTCTAGGTCAGAAAAGTCTGATACCACTGCCAATTCTTACTATAATCAGCCCCAGACACCTAATAAGTATTTTATGATTTCAGTGGCCAGTTATTGGGTGGTGCTATGCCTGTTATTTGGAATCATCATGGGAGTCCTGTTTGCTATTTTCGTTCCTCGTATCTACAAACGCATGCGATTCCAGAACTACAGCACTCTTCGAGAATCTAATAACCCCATTGTGTAGATTCCAGGATTCCAAATTTTACTTACGAATTAATCTAACATTCCATAGACTTTTAGATCACATATTTGATTGTTGATTCTGAAACAGGAAATTGCAGTCATAAATTTTGCTTTGATCAGAAATCCTGTTTGTATTTCTTACATGTAAATTGAACTTGGAAATTCCTGCTCATGATTGGATATCAATGTTTTATATAGATTGTAAACGGCCCTGATAAGTATGCAGAAAAGAAATCAAAATGAATTTACAGCATTATATCATCTTCACAATATCAAGCTAATATAAACTCTGTCTAATACCTTGACATCATTAGGTACTATCTTATGGAACGTTGTAAATGCAGCAATTATTGGATTGAATACTTAAATACGGCCAATTGAAGCCCTCGACTGAAAGTCTGAACAATATGGCTGTGCTGCGTGTAAGGACCATTCACATCTGCCATTGTAGTTGCCATCTCTATACTTTCTATCAAGACTTTTGATTGGCTACATTCAAATCTGAGAAGGGAGATAAATCATATATTGTATGCTCATAACTAGTTTGTAATAGCTTGACATTATGAAGATGACATGAGAGAGACCTCTTGAGTAAAACTAAATGTATTAATGTAATTATGAAGAACATATCAATTATAAAAAGCAGTTATTCCCCTTGAACTGTAAATTTATATGAAAATATTTAGGTAATGGGATTTAGATAGTTAAATGTTCAGAATATTTGGTGATTTTTTTTGCTCATCAAGAGATGTTACAAAATAAAAACACATAGATCATTTTGCTTTGAGGTGTTTACACATAAATGGATCATTTTGCTTTGAGGTGTTAACACATAAATACCTTAAAAAAACTCTTTACAATTTCTTTAAGAGATAAGACAACCGACTTGTTGGATCAAAGGTTTGGATCAATAGCTCATAATACCCTCGTTCAATTCCAGTGATTTTTGTTAAGAATCTTTCAAGGTATAAAATACCAATGTTTTTTAGTAATTTTGAGATTTGTATTTTTTTATAATAATGGAATTTAATTCTTTAAACTGCTGGGCCCTGTTTCACTGAAAAATAAAATCACAAGTCGTTACAAGCCTAAATTTATTTGTCTCTTTATGAGCGGATAGAACTTTATTCAAGCTACGTGTATCAAATTTATATTTTTGTAAATAACGGAATTTAATTCGTATTGCCAATGCTCAAAAACTTATATTTTAAAGTGATATAATCGTTTAATAATTCATATATACTTTTTGCAGATAATCAATTTTGACGAGGTAGGTTGTCAGGTGTGGGATTATTGATACATTAAAAAATAGAAGAAGTGAAAACACAAGTACCTTTCTCCACAATGTCAAACTATTACGCACTTCCTACTTATTCCTTGCCTGCAATAGACATCTTTCTTGTATCATGGAAGTTTGTAAATGCAGTGGTTTGATTGGATTTTACTCTAGCTAATACAGCCAATCAAAACCCTCGACAGAAAGATTGTAAACATTATGGCTTATTGTTTACAGACTGTGTGTCAAACACTCTGATTAGTTGTTATTACTGGTGTACAATCCAATTAAATCATTACATTACTTGATACAAGAATAGTGACTATTGCAGTCAAGGTATAAGATGAGGTTCATAATAGACTGTAAAGTGATACAACTCTTATGTATCAAAAATTTCGAGCTGTCCTCTGGGTCATTATATACCCCAATGTACACTGCCTCTAGTATATTCGTAGCATTAGAATGAAGTAGCAATTTTCCGATTTTAAGAATCTCTCAATTTATGATTTTTTTGCCAAAATTTATGATTATGTTAGATTGTGTTAGTGTAATTTTCTCTCAATTTGTTGCTTTGTATCTATTTTGCAAATTCAGCTTGTTGTGTTTTAATTTCTTGGTAAAATTTAGTGCTTTTTGTTAGTATATTTTGCAAGTTGTTATATTTAGTAGCTTTTTTTTGTTAAATTTGGTGCATTTTTTTGTGTTGATTTCTTCTAGATTGTGTTGGAATTGGGTTATTGTTTGTATATTTGCAAAGTTCTAATTTATTGGGATATATTCGTCCAATTAATTGTATTACCATTTTCAAAATGTGGTGAGAGATAATTTATTGAATCAAATAGGCCTGTGTCCCCCTAAGTAAATTTTGCCTCACCCCTCCTGCATTTTGATAGGACATCACCAGTGATTTAAAGAAAAGAATGCAGCTCTTACGCAGAAGAAATTAGAACAGATTTTATTTGTCATAATTTGTATATTTTTGTAGTTTTGTTTTCATGCTTTTTGTATCTGATAAATACAATATATTGTTGTTGTCTTATTATTTAACCGCATAAGAGTTCCTTCCCTTTGAACTGTTTAACAAATGGGAACATTTGATGTTACTTTTACCATCGTAGTTACCACGTGAAGTCACACATACCATCATGGTAACCATACCATCTGGGGTTACTCTCACTGTCATAGTAACCTTCTATCGTGGCAAGTTAGAAACTGGTAGCTAAAAAATAAAGTAACCTTTAAACAGCTAAATGGGGTGTTTTCCTAATTGCATAAACGGGGTGTTTTCCTAATTGCATAAACGGGATGATTTTCCTAATTGCATAATAAAAATTGGTGTTTTTCCTAATTGCATAAACGGGATGTTTTCCTAATTGCATAATAAGGGGTGTTTTTGCTAATTGCATAATAAAAAGGGGTGTTTTCCTAATTGCATAATAAAAAGGGGTGTTTTCCTAATTGCATAAACGGGATGTTTTTCCTAATTGCATAATAAAAAGGGGTGTTTTTCTAATTGCATAATAAAAAGGGGTGTTTTTGCTAATTGCATAAAAGGGTGTTTTCCTAATTGCATAATAAATGAGGTGTTTTCCTAATTGCATAATAAAAAGGGGTGTTTTTCCTAATTGCATAAAAGGGTGTTTTCCTAATTGCATAATAAATGAGGTGTTTTCCTAATTGCATAATAAAAAGGGGTGTTTTCCTAATTGCATAAACGGGGTGTTTTCCTAATTGCATAATAAAAGGGTGTTTTCCTAATTGCATAAAAGGGGGTGTTTTTCCTAATTGCATAATAAAAATTGGTGTTTTTCCTAATTGCATAAACGGGATGTTTTTCTAATTGCATAATAAAAAGGGGTGTTTTTGCTAATTGCATAATAAAAAGGGGTGTTTTCCTAATTGCATAATAAAAAGGGGTGTTTTCCTAATTGCATAAAAGGGGTGTTTTCCTAATTGCATAATAAATGAGGTGTTTTCCTAATTGCATAAAAGGGGTGTTTTCCTAATTGCATAAAAGGGGTGTTTTCCCAATTGCATAATAAAAAGGGGTGTTTTCCTAATTGCATAAAAAGGGGTGTTTTCCTAATTGCATAAAAAGGGGTGTTTTCCTAATTGCATAAATGAGATGTTTTTCTTAATTGCATAATAAAAAGGGGTGTTTTCCTAATTGCATAAAAGGGGTGTTTTCCCAATTGCATAATAAATGAGGTGTTTTCCTAATTGCATAATAAAAAGGGGTGTTTTCCTAATTGCATAAAAAGGGGTGTTTTCCTAATTGCATAAAAAGGGGTGTTATTGCATAAAAGGGATGTTTTCCTAATTGCATAAAAAGGGGTGTTTCCTAATTGCATAAAAAAGGGGTGTTTTCCTAATTGCATAAAAAGGGGTGTTTCCTAATTGCATAAATAACAGCTAAATAAAGTATCTGCAAGATGGGGTAACAGCTAAATACAGTAACTGCAAAATGGGTAACTGCTTTATAAATTAACTGCAAAATAAAATAACTGCTAAATAAATTAACCACTAAATAAATAAAGTGCTAAACAAATTAAGTGCTAAAAAAATCAACTGCTAAATAAAGTTACGGCAAGATGGGGTAATTGATAAATAAAGATACGGCTAGATGAGGTCACTTATAAATAAAATAACTGCTAAAAAAATCAACAAAATAAATTAACTGCTAAATGGGGTAACTGCTATATAAAGTAACCATATTGGGTAACCGTCATTATAAGATTACTGCAAGATGGGGTTACTGCAAAATAAAGTTACTGCAAGATGGGGTAACTGCGGAATAAATTTACTTCAAGATGTGGTAAAATGAAGCAACCGCTAAATTTGGTAACCGCAGGGTAGAGTAACCACAAGATTAGATAACTGCAAATTTAGGGTAATAAATTAACTACAAAATAGGATAACTGCAGATAAGGAAACTAGAAAATATGGTAACCGCAAAAAAGGGTAACTGTAAAAAAAAGTAACTACAACATAGAGTAACTGCAGGTAAGGCTACTGCAAAATGTGATAACTGCAGAAAAATAACTTCAAAAATAGCTACTACAAATAAGGTAACCAGAAATGTTGTTAAAGTAACCACAAATATGGTTACTGCAATAAAGTAACTGCAACTATAGTTACTGCAATCACGTAACCACAAACAAAGTAATTGCATTACAGTAGCCACAAATATCCTTTCTACCTTAAAGTAACCTGTTATATGGTTACTACAATCAAGTTACCACAAAGAAGTTACTCCAATAAAGTTAGCATAATTAAGTAACTCAAATGAAGTAACCATAATGAAGTAATATCACAAAGTAACCATAGATTTACTGAAGACGGAATAAAATTATGCACAAAGATATTTTAATGATTAAAATTTATTCTCAACACACATTTATCTCTATACATACAATTATCCCCTAATTAACATAATATATGTACATATCATTAGCATAAATATAATACATTAACTTATAATTATTCACAATGATATAGAACACATAAAACATTATTCATGGCAAAACATTTCAATGGAGAACCCTCTAAAATATAAACCAGATTTAGGTGATGGCTCGTGTTTCAATACAACAGTGGACCACTCTCTAGAATATAAACCAGACTTAGGTGATGCCTGTTGTTTCCATACAACAGTGAACCACTCTCTACAATATAAACCAGACTTAGGTGATATCTGGTGTTTCCATACAACAGTGGATCACTCTCTAGAATATAACCAAGAGTTGAGTGATGTCTGAAACTAGTACAGGTGATGCTTGTTGTACAGACAATAGTACAATAGTGAACCACTATCTAAATAAAACCTATTTTAGCTGAATGAAGTTTTTCTTAAAATCCAACATTCAGTAAACATTAAAAAGAGCTGCCTTTAAAGTAAATCTAAGCGAGAAAAATATTTTATGTACAATTTGCTACGTCTAAAAGCACCCGAATCCAAAACAACCATTCTGATATACTAACAATAAGCACAAATTAACAACCAAAACAGCCAAAATATCATGAAACCAATGGAAAAATAACCTTAGAATTATATATTTTGGCAGTTTTTATGAAGATCTAAAAGCTTAGATAATATGTCAACATAAGGTTTCAAGAATAACTACGTTTACAATATTTTTTTTACCAGCTGACAGCTAATATTCTGCTACCCTTAAAACTTCTTAGAATTAAAACCTAACAGTCAGTTTTACTACCAAAAGTGCCTTTTTGCAAAGTAAGTATTTAGACAACTATACAGATAGCTGACATGGAGCTGGTAAAGTTAATATTGAGACAACTATACAGATAGCTGAAATAGAGCTCTATCAGCTGATATAGTAAATATTTAGACAACTATACAGATAGCTGAAATAGAGCTCTATCTGCTGGTAAAGTTAATATTTAGACAACTATACAGATAGCTGAAATTGAGTTCTATCAGCTGATATAGTAAATATTTAGACAACTATACAGATAGCTGAAATACAACTCTATCAGCTGATAAAGTTAATATTGAGACAACTATACAGATAGCTGAAATACAACTCTATCAGCTGATAAAGTAAATATTGAGACAACTATACAGATAGCTGAAATAGAGCTCTATCTGCTGGTAAAGTAAATATTTAGACAACTATACAGATAGCTGAAATACAACTCTATCTGCTGGTAAAGTAAATATTTAGACAACTATACAGATAGCTGAAATACAACTCTATCTGCTGGTAAAGTTAATATTGAGACAACTATACAGATAGCTGAAATAGAGCTCTATTAAAATATCTAGACAATTATCTTAAATAAAACAATTTCCATGAACAAAACAAAAATATTTCAATGAGTCAATGCCTGTTATCTTAGTAAATGATGTTAAAATAAACGTAAAATAATTTATGTCCTTCTCAACATTAAAAATGTTTACCAGAGTAAAACTTGAATTGTAAAAACAACAATTAACAAATTGCCTTAACCCAACAAAAATGATAAAAAATTTATTACGTACTTTTCTATTTGTACTAGTAAATTAACGAAGAAGGATTAATCCTAATGCAGTGTGCAATGAGGGAAATTTAAAAGCATAGTGAAAGTCTGAAGTTACTATCTCTACATATGTTGAAATCGAACCTAAGAGCTTGAGGTTAGCAAGTAAGCGCTGACCATTAAATCATCTCAGCTCTTACCCTCAACTACAGGCTTTACAAACAACAATGTTGAAGTCATTTAATTCACGAACTGGATTTCAAAACTATTGACAAACAAAATGGCATGATATATTTACAACATTCTTAACAACAGAAGCATCAAATAGTTTTTTAAAAATATTTTTGACCAAAATGCAAAGCGTTGAAAAATGCTTCCAAAAATAAAATTCATTTTAAAACGAAATCATCAAAAATAACTTTTTATCTTTGAATTAAAATTTCTAAAGTCAAAATGCATTCATAATTTTTAATTTCTTTTGTGCATAATTCTAATAATCATGCCAATAGGTAATTGAATAAATGTCACAAATTTGACATGCGCATAAATTATTTAAATGTTTCATGTTTTTCAATTAAAATGCATTTCATTAATAACACGGCAAAAATAAAACAACAAAAAATAGAAAATAAACAGCTGATCTTACTAAAGTTAAGCCAAAATATTTTTGAACTTTGTCTGATTAAAAAAAAAACACAAGCAGTCCATTTTATTTTTAGTAATAGTGAAATAAAATAAATGGAGTTTTACTTTCTACTTTTCTGCACCATGTGGGTTAATGAAGACAGGCAACACCATGCAGGGTGCAATGAGGGAAATTTTGCCAGGACAGCGGCATTTTCCTGCTCTTTTTTGATTTCCAACTGTTGAAGGAATCTTTAATGTGCCTGTAGCACAAGAGGCCTCGGTTTATTGTCCCATCCCATCTGAAAGACTAGACGTTTTTTCCATGTCAGCCCCTCTTACCTGCCTCACTGACAGGTGAATTTAGTAAAAATGCTTACTATAATACAACGACTTACTAGTACAGTTTCTGTTACTATCCATCCTACCTTAAAATAGAAAGGACTGCTTGCATGATATTGGACAAATATCTTTGCTGGACTTGACTATATAAATTTTATTTTTATCATAAATCATAATTTAATTTCAAAATTTGGTGATAAAGTAAACCCAAACCTTGCCAAATGAAATATTTACAATCTCTGTGCAAAAATGTCATGATTTCAAAAATAATTCTCTTTAAATATAGTCCTTAGCATTCGATCAGATTCTTACCCCATTTTTTTTCCTTCATATTACCATCAAATGAAATTATGTTAAAAATTATTTTAAAAAACTAATGAAAGTTGAAATCTTTTATCTGATTAGCTAATCAATCTAGGTTAATTTAAATACTGTTGTATTAACCAATCAAATAGCTTTATCTTAATGTTCAGTTCATTTGATTGGTCAATCACTATAGATAACATTTAAAGCTTTTAGTATTGACCAATCAGATTACTCTTTGTTGCTATCCTGGTAATTTGATTGGTCAATCACTTCAGATGTATTCAAATAAACTTGTATTGACCAATCAGATTACTTTATGTTAACATTCAATTAATTTGATTGGTTAATCATTATGGCTGAATTTAAATCTGACCAATCAGATGTCTTTATTTCAATCTATTTCCCCCCCCAATGTCTTGGTATCTTTGACTATGAAATGAGATGTAATTTCCTAACACCCTAGGGTAGGGCATGCTTATACTTCTTTCTTCTCTTCTGGTACTACCATTAAAAATCTTTGCAGCCATATAGTCATGGAATCTGGAAAATAAAGTGTTCACATAGTTCAGAGTTTTTCAGAGGGTTTACATAGTTTAGAGTATTTCAGAGAGTTCACATAGCCATGAGTATTTCAAAGAGCTTACATAGTTTAGAGTATTTCAGAGAGTTCACATAGTCATGAGTATTTCAAAGAGTTTACATAGTTTAGAGTATTTCAGAGAGTTCACATAGCCATGAGTATTTCAAATAGTTTACATAGTCAGGAGTATTTCAGCAAGTTTACGTAGTCAGGAGTATTTCAGAGAGTTCACATAGTCAAGAGTATTTTAGAGAGTCCACATAGTCAAGAGTATTTCAGAGAGTCCACATAGTCCAAAATACTTCAGAGAGTCCACATATTTCAGAGAGTTAATAAAATACATACCCATATATCTGTCAATAAATTTTGGTTTACCTTTCCAAGCTACAAATATTAAATAAACTGGAATTCCAGTGGCAATGATAGCACAGCCTATACCTGAAATAAACAGATGAATGAATGAATGAATGAATGGATGAATGAATGAATGGATGAATGAATGGATGAATGGATGAATGAATGGATGAATGAATGAATGAATGAATGAATGAATGAATGAATGAATGAATGAATGGATGGATGAATGAATTAAATGAATGGAGTTTTACATTTTACTTTTCTGCCACAGAGTGGGCTAATGCAGACAGGCAAATTTTGCCAAGACAGCAATACTAGCACTTTCTTAATTGTTTTCAAACTGTTGAAGTATCTATAACGTGAACAGTCTGTAGTACATGGGGCCTCGGTTTATTTTCCCATTCAGAATGACTAGACGTTTTGTTTCCTTAATAAATCAAATTTGGCTATTTTGATGAGACATCCGGATTCAGGTGCAGGAGAATAAGGGAGATAACTTACCAGTTTCAAAAGGACTAGCGTATAATGGTAAAACTACTAAATATATAGTAACTATTGTATATAATATAGGCCAGAATAGATGAACCTGAAAAAAAAACAAATGGAAATTCAAATTAAAAGAATACACAAAAAAAGCTTATCAAGTTTAAAACCGCACATTGTTTAAGAAACAGGATTCATAGTTACTCATGAGAATCAATTTTTAGATGATTAGCCAGTCATAGGATATCTCAGCCTTTTGTCTTTTTTATCATCTGTTACTGTGATATTGTGGTCTGAATTAGTCTCTTCCGATCAAGAGTTACTTCCCTTTTAGTCATAGAGTGGCTTGCCCTTGTTGTCATGTGACATGGACTCACTCCACTAAAACATTTTATGCAAATGATTGTATAGGAATGTAGTCCAGGCTATTTTTAGAAATCTTCTTTCTCTCTCCCTTTTGGGGTTTTTGCCTGCCTATTTTTGGGTAAAATTTGGTCTAGATTTGGAATTTGATGTCTGAAATTGCATTATCTTTCAGATTTGGTGAGATAATGAGAGACTTAAAGGCGGAAGGCTAATTCTAAAAATAGTCGTTTTGTGAAGTGCCAAACTCTAGCGGATGAGTATAACCGGTAGTAGTCTACTTTCAATTTTAGTAGCTCAAAATTTTCATGGTCATCATATAATGAATTTTTTAGGAGACATTGAGAATTGGTCAGGCTTTCATTCGACATGTTGGAAAGCTTTCAACGAGATTTCTGGAAAAAGTTGTAGAAGGTTGAATTTCGTGTTTTAACATGGGAAGAGATGGCAAATGAATTAGTGGAGTGAGTCCACATCCAACCTGAATTTTGAATGCAAGGGGAAGTAAGTTTGTAAGCCTTACCTTAATAGGTCTGTCTATATTGGGCTGTGTTTTACGTAAAACCAGCAAGGCTACAATAGAACCTCCTATAGATAACCACGTAGCGAAACCAACATAATTAATCAACGCATAAATATCAGAGGAAAAGAGATATAACATCGATAAAAATCCCTAAAATTAGAAACAAAATTCATTAATTAGTTGGTCATAAAAACCATTAAAACACAGTGAAAATGGTATTGCAGTACTAATTGACTAGAGCTTTCCTTGAGATATTGACACGTTTTAGATAACAATCCTCATCAGGACATGGATATAGGACTTAATTTTAGCTAATTGTCTAGAGCTCATCTCATACTGCTTATATGTGTTTCAGATACACAATCCTCATCAGGACAGCTAGTATGAGCTTGGTATGAGAACTCACTTAACAAAAGATTTAATTCGAAAATAAGAATATGCCACAGTACACATGTCATTGTTTTGGATACGCAATCCTCATCAGGCCAGCTTTACAATTTCTGCCTGCAATTTGAAAATTGATTTTTAAAACAAGGATCTTACCATAAACATGACTGCAGGCATAGGAGTTAACCTCTGTATAGATACCATACTTAAAACTTGTGGCATGTGACCTTCTCTTCCACCAACATAGAATAAACTGCAAAATAATAATCAACTAATTATATGTGGTCTGGATTTTGCTTTTCACAAATTGGAGTTATCTTTCTTTGACCATGCCCCACAATTTACTGCCAGTCTCATTTAAAATTACTAAATTCTAATTAATTCGCATAAGCTCAAACTTTTTTTTATAATAGGTGACAAGGTCTGTATGTTGCTTTGGTCTGAATTTTACCTACACAAATTGGAGTTATCTCCCTTTGACCATGATTTCAATTACAGACACTATCAGTAGAATTTCAAGTTGCTAAATTCCCAGTAACTCATGTTTTTAAACATTAAAACTTCAGACCTTCATTTGTCTTGATGATGGTTTATGTATCTTAAACACATGTCAAATTTCAAAATTTCAAGCCAACTTACCGAGCGGTTGTAAAGAGAATACCATTCACACCTCCAAAAGTGGAGAGCGCGACGAACACAGGCATAATCCACCACATAACTGTATACAAACGTTTAGAAAACATCTGAAAGTAACAAAAAAATGGTATGAAAAGGAATAGAGATTTACAGATTACTGTTTTTCTCCAGATTGGGTAAGTGAATATGAGCAATGCCATGCAGTGTGCAATGAGGGAGAGTGTACATGGAAATCAGCATTCTGTTGACTGATTTTTAGTGTGCACAGCCTGTAGCACACAGGGCCTCAGTCTTTTGTCTTATCAACTGAAGATGCTTTTTCTGTCAATCCCTCCGACCCACATCACTGACAGGGGGGAAACCATGTTGAAAAATACTTACGACAGCGACTGCAGCGCCTCCTAGGATTTCTTTCCTCTCGACTGTGGTGAAATATGCGATGTTGGTTAATACATATATAACAGTTACCAAGGTGATAGAGATCCAAATAGCTTTTGGTAAATTCCTGCAAAAAAATATCAAGTTTGAATGAAAAAAAACAACATAATTTTGGAATTCTTTCATTGCTTCACAAGCCTTCACCATTTACCTGCGCTTCAAAACAGTTCACAGAATTCAAAGAACAATGGATCTTCCTACAAATGGATGGGGGTCATATATTAATTCTGAAAAGTAATACAGATAGCTGAAATTAATTGTAAATCAATTTCTTAAGACTGCTCTTTCTTTATGACACAATGAATGTCTAACAAAGTCTATTCCTCATTGCTCAGAAAGCAATACATCTTTTACATGTGTTTCCTGTTGCCCATTAATACGGTATTTTCCTTGACAATGATGGAACAAACCCATATTTGCACACAAAAATCCCAACTTACTTGTAAGGGTCCTTCAATTCTTCAATAACAAAATTCAGGTAATTCCTGAAAGTAAAAAGACCAAAATTACAGAATTATTTTTCTTGTGGACCAGGATACCTTATTCTCATAAACTGAACTAATCTAAAATCCTGATTTTCGGGATTTGAAGAAATACAGTAATCTGATTGGATAATAAAACTAAATCTAAAATCAATTTTAGTGATTGATCAATCAGATGGCTAGAACACTAAAATCATGTTTATTAAAATTCAATGGTCACGGCTCACAGGAACCCCTCACCAGCCATATTGTATCCCCAGTCAGACATGAGACAGAGATTTAGAGATTTAGTTAAAAGATTGTGAACAATCAAGGTGTTTCAAATAGTAATTTTTTCAGTAGATTATAGACATTCGGCCAAATCTTGATAAAAATCATTAGCAGATTTGAACCTTTGGCGCTAGACTATCAAAGTCCAACAGATATAATTAAAATCATAAATCTAAAACTTAAAAAAAAATCATAGTGTAGGAACAAAGTCCACCCAGTTACTGTGACTTGCATATTATTATCATAAACATTACTTCTCGATTATTGACCCACCAAACAGTTAATTTGACTGTATTTCAAAAGAATGGAGTCTCACGTCCTACTTTGGCTAATGAAGACAGCTTTTTGCCAGTAACACCCAATTAGCCCAGTCTTATGGACTAATGAAGACAGCTTTCTGCCAGAAACACCTGCATAGCCAAGTTTTATGGACTAATGAAGACAGCTTTCTGCCAGTAACACCTGAATAGCCAAGCCTTATGGGCTAATGAAGACAGCTTTCTGCCAGTAACACCTGAATAGCCAAGCCTTATGGGCTAATGAAGACAGCTTTCTGCCAGTAACACCTGAATAGCCAAGCCTTATGGGCTAATGAAGACAGCTTTCTGCCAGTAACACCTGAATAGCCAAGCCTTATGGGCTAATGAAGACAGCTTTCTGCCAGTAACACCTGAATAGCCAAGGCACATCAGCTAATGTTGATGTGCATTACGTCTTTGCATCGTTTTAGTATAGCTTAAAGTGCTGGTAACTGACAATGGACCTCATTGCACACTGATCCTATTTGCATAGTATTTACAAAGCTTGACAAAGAGTGATACATTCCTTATAATATTTCCCTTATAACCTACTGCAATGCATTATTTCGTAAAACTCTATTTTATTTCATTAAATTTTGAATGAAATGCAGGGAAGTAAACATAAAACAATTTTAAAAATAGCAATGTCATTGTGTCAATAGAACAAGTATATTTTGACAGTAGGTGGATTGAGGTCCAGTGTAAAACAGAAACATTGTATGACAAAGTAGTATACTATATATTAATCAGGTCATTTGAAACCATAAATAAATACAATAATCTAATCTACTTTACATTATCTACTGCATGTTACATTATCACTAACCCTCCACAAATTATCAACCTTTCTTGAGGAGCCACGGTGGCTTAGTAAGTTAGAGTTAGATCTGAAGGTTCAGGGTACAATCCTAGCATAGGTTGAGATAATATCTTTGGATTTTTCAACCCGGTATCCCCTTGTCAGTGATGCAGGTCGGATGGACTGACATGAAAAACCATCTAGTTGTTAGGATGGGACATTAAACCGAGGCCCTGTGTGCAACAGGTGACACACGTTTAAAACCCTAAGATGGATGGAAGTCAGGAAAATAGCTGTTGTCCTGGCAAATTTTCCCTAATTGCACACTGCATAGATTTGCCTGTCATAATTGGGTGCAGAAAAGTACATTTTATTTCTATAGAACATTAGCATTGCATCGCCTTGACTAATTATCTACAGAAAAGTAGGACAAAGACTCCATTCAATTCATTATACCCTCTAGGTTGGCTAATTGAAAACTTCTTTATAATTTTAACGAAATCAGCTGAATACAAAAATTCAAATTTGTCCCTTAAAATTCAGCCAATTTTTCAAATGACTGAATATTTTGATCACAGTAAAGGCGTGTATTTTGACAGCTGTCTGTTTTCAAGGACCCTATATCAGTAGCCACTTGTCTTCTAATGTTTGTATATCAATCTACTCACAATAGGGATAACAGCGCTACAAGTTCAAATCCTGATAAACAACAAAGAAAAGGTTATAATTGGGTGTCGTTAGCCGAGATAACAATTGTCTTGTATTAACTCTTACAGTTTCTACTCAATAAATTAGAATCTGAAGAGAGCTGTACATACTCTTCCAGTTTCTATTAACTAACAAATCCTGAACATTAGTATAACTTAACACATAAAGCTATAGAAACTCGTATAGTTTCTACCTAACACAAATTGATATTATAACAGCGCCATCAGGTTCAAATCCTGAACATTAGTATAACTAGGCACAATAAGAGAGTTCTTTAAACACTGCAAACAATATAAACTTTATTCTACTAAATACAACTTGATATCATAACAGCGCTATGGGTTCAAATCCTACACAATAAAGTTTTAAGAAATATTAATTCATTGTTAGAACTTGTATTCCTTGGGAATTTTTTAAAGTTAGTATCAAACACAAAATCAAAACTTACCATCCATTGTAAGCAAACAGTCCAGAGTAGAACGCCAGTGATATTTTACCAATATTGGGTTCTGTATGTTCAAATGGGTTGAGGAAAGCTTCATATTGCCCTGAAATATAAGATATAAATCATTAAAGTGATGTTTGTAATAAGTAATTTAGTTATAGTGTTCAAATTATAAGAAATTAAACTATATGATGTCTGTAGTAAATCATTTAAGTACAGTCGAACCCTAAAAGTTATTTTCTCAAATCTTGCAAAAGTCAAAAGGGATAAATAAACCTCAAATAATGATGTTTGTAGTAAATCATAAAATATTCCAAACCCCCCAACAATGATGTTTGAAGTAAATCATGAATTATTCCCAAACCCCAAAAACTGATGTTTGTAGTAAATCATGAATTATTGGCAAACCCTAAGGTAACAATGTTCCAAACCCTTATCATAATGTTTGATTAAATTGTGTACTAACCTCGACCAAGCTGAACGAATCCTGTCAATATGATTAATATTAAAGCTAACACCTTGGCGTAGGTAAAGACATCTTGAACTCTAGTTGAAAGTTTTACATCGTATGCATTGACGAACGTTAGCACCACTGAAAATATAAAACAAAAAAATTAAGATTCAAGTTGGGTGAGGGGGCTCAGTCTAGCCAAGGGGGGCTGCTCAAAGGCAATTCTTTCTTTATGTACAACAATAAAAGGATTCAAAGTGGGGGAGGGGTGGGCAATGCTGGGCCAGCTTCTTTCTGGAGGGTCATGGTCTCACAAAACCTCACTTAGGAAGGGGGAGGGTTCTTTTGAGGGTCTAGTTACAAGAGACGTACAGACACCTGATGACACTCTCCTTCTTGCACTGAATTATTCATGAACATTTTCATTAATTCAAATTTATACAATGCAGAGTGTTTCTTCTTCAGAGGTATTAAAGTTTTTTTTTGAAGTTATCATCTCTTGACCTTCAAGATGACATTCTGACAATTTGAAGAGTTTGCTCCTTACATAAATAAACTCAATTTAAATTGAGTGTGCTTATTGTATTTTAAAGTGTTTCATATGTCTAAAAGATTACATCGCCATTGTGTTTAAAAGTGTGTCGTTTGCTGCTAAAAACACAAGAGTGTGTGTGTGTTTACTAAAGACGAGATCTGCCGTAATCCAATAAACAAACTGGGTGTATTTCAAAGTCTGTTTCAAATGTCTAAATGACTTTTGTATTTAAAAGCATGTAAGCAAAAATGTGCAGTGTGTATAAATGTGTGTCCTGGACAAGAATGACCTATAAAAAGTTTCCCCATCAAAACTTGACTAAAGAATTGAATAGAAACCTCCAAGGTCTTATATTATGTTCATGAAATAAGTCTATTTAACTAAGCATGTAATAGTTATATCTTAAATTTCATATACAAAATCTGAATAATTCCCCATTAACACGAAGAACCCAAAAGTCACAGGCTCCCATTGTACTAATGTTTAACAATAAACAGTACTTCCCAAAGTACTAGTAAATCTTTCTGTAGTCAACTGACAGTAAGCGTTACCTAATGACCTTCAGGACGTGAACTTGACCTCTAAGTGTCATTGTTAATGTTATTAAAGTGGAATTCTCAGCAATACTAGCTAATAATGATTGATTTTAACTCACAGTGGACAGATTTTAATCAGCCATTACACTCAGACATTATCCAGAGTACTTCCGATTAAATTTAAAGCAATGTAACTTGTCCCTAGGGGTCCAATGGATAGACATGTCTGGACAGCTTGTTTTGAACAAATTATGATAAGTAAGACTTTTGATGTTAGGCGTACGGGAGTCAAGAGAGGAGAATAAGGCAATGTAACTTGTCCCTAGGGATCCAATGGATAGACATGTCTGGACAGCTTGTTTAGAACAAATTATGAAAACTTTGAAGACTTTTGTTGTTGTGTTACAGTGTTAGGGGGTGGGGGTCAAGAGAGAACCTGTCCCTTGACGTGCCTGGTCAACATGTTATTGAAAAGTTGGAAGGATATCTCACATTTATACTAATTAATGTGTGTAATTGTGGGGACTGTTGTGTGGGAGGGCACAAAGAAATCCCTACAGGTCACTGGAATAGTCTGTTTCCATTTTATTTAAAGCAAGATTTGTTGAAAATACATTTTGTAATATTCCTATTCCTAAAAAAAAACTCCCCAATCTAAAAGCAAATCAATTTTATTTGCTATTCCAAGAGAGATCAATTTTAATTGGTTATCAACACAATCTAAGAGAGGATCAATTTCATTGGTTATCAACTCGTCAATATAAGACCAGATCAATTTTGATTGGTTATAAAGATCAAGTAGTATTTTGTCTCGCTATAACGAGGGATTAAGCGATGATGAAATCGTAAGATTTACTGTAAATTGAATTTCATCATATTCTCATTATTTTCTTACTAATATCTTCAGTTTGACAGATTTCATCAGATTTTATTTTGAGAGAGGATTCCAAGAAAAAAACATAAAGTACTCATACAAGAAGTGTCCCTACGATTCCATATTTCTTTTAAATCATATCAGATCTTAAAGTTATCAGATTTTCTTCAAGGAAGGTCAGGATACAGAAATCATCTAAAAAATGTCTAAATATCCTCTAAGTTGGAACAGCATTTATCAAAATTGACCCCTATTCAGAAAAAGGGATTAAGGTTTCAAAGCAATTATACATCAAGAGGTTTAGAGGTGTACAGTTACTTAGTTTGTAAAGAGATAACTTATAAGTAGAGAAGCTTATGAGTGAATGGTTTGCCACAGTAGTAAAAGGAATAGCATTTAGCAGATAGCGAAGCACATAGTACCGGTACAACAGAATAGTCTACTGGAGTTCAAGGTATAGGCATGGTACAATACAGCATAGCTTCTTAAGCTTAACCTTCTCCATTTTAGCACAGCACAGCTGCAGTATGACCTCATAGCAGATTAGAGAGTTCTGTCCTACATCATATCACACATAGCATAGCATAGTACTAAGCCATACATAACCCCAAAGCAAACTAACTGCATGCCTGTGCCCGTGGTTTTGTAACATTACTTAACAGCAATGTTACAACCTAACCGCACAGTATGATCAGAATAGCACACTGGTCCACAGCATGGTAGAGTACAGTAAGGTTCGATAGGGCAAGTAAGACACTGCAAACCAACCATCATAGATAAGGGGGATTAAATATTGGGTCTCTAATTTAGATATGAGGTTCACCAAAGGCCAAGCGGAAAGAGAGGTAGATATTATTCCTGTTTGTTTAAGATCAAATTATGTTCGCACGTGATTGTGACCAAAAAGGTGATGAAATCCAGGATCATAATTAAGGTTCTGTTAATATAAGGTTAAGATGATGAAAAAAGAGGTCACCAATTTAATTTGGTTCTTATCACTGACTTAAACTAATCTCAAACTGCTGCCACCTGTTTCAGATACACAATCCTCATCAGGACAGCTAGTTTTGGAAATAAAAGCCCACCAACATCCCCTGCCCTAAAAGGTGAAAAGGTAGTCAAAGACCTGTATACATGACCATTCCAATTCCCTCCCTATATATAAACTTACTGATGCACAAAGCAGCGAGAAGTCGAACAGCATCATCTGGTTGGGCACAGTCTGGAAACAACGGCTCAATCACATAATACGCAAATGTCAGGGCCACAATCGCTAGGGTGCAGGGGCGTACGACCACACATTCTACCCAGATTCGTAAAAACGCCAGAAATGGTCCGAAAGTTACGAAAATGTAAGCATAATCTGCTCCAGACTTGACAATGGAAGTTCCAAGTTCGGAATAACAGTAAGCACCAACCATGGAATACAATCCGCAGAGCAGCCAAATTATCAAAGACAGACCCACACTGCCACAATTTCCAATAACTCCTTTGGGACTCACAAAAATTCCAGATCCAATGATGCTCCCAACAATTACAGTTATTCCATTCAGAAGAGTTATTTTAGGTTTCAACACGATTTTCTCTTGCTTATTTTCCACTGCTTTTGGGCCATCGTTCATGGCTTCATTTTCATGCACAATATCATAAGATCCCTTAGCTTTTAGTTTTGGAGAAGCCATTTTGAAAACTGTCACTGAATTAAAATTCTGTCGACAAATGAGGAAAACCAGCAAGATTGTGATTAAGATTACAGTTTTCACTCCACGTGGTTTTCACACACGATGAGACACGCCGTCATTCGGGGTAGGTCCTACTCCTATCTACTGCCACTACAGTAGTATCGGTATTCAAATTTCGGCTAGATGGCCTTGTCATCCAGAAATTTAACACTGGCCTATCAACGTAAACTCAAACATATGTTTTTTCCCGTTAAAACATATGTTACACTTCAGTATGCAATTCGGTGTATGAACGTATCATCAAATGTCACCATTTTTTTCAACCCATTGAACAATGGCAATGGCATTTGGGGTTTTCAGATCAACTGTTATGTCTTTAAAAAATGCCATTTCGAATCACAGACACTTTTGAACCAGACGTCTAAACTACTTGATGATGAAATTTTTATCGGCGTCATAGAGGTGGAATATATGTAGGACAATTTATGAAAAGAAATCAGGGCTACGACAGTTCAGTGTGGCAGCTTGGTTTGTTTTCACGTGTGCTATGGGAAGAAAGGGGGACAACTCCTAGCGACAACAATCTCATCAGAGTTACTTCCCTTCCACAAATTAACCATATAGAGGTAATAATAAAGACTCTATAATAAACCCATAGATGTATATCACAAGGTTATTACCTCAGTGAAATAAACCCTAAAATCCAGGCTGTTGGTCTTGGAACTACAACTGACACACCGATGTAGAAATTAGGTTACATACGGTATCTTACTGACTAGCAGGTAAATACAATGTTTACTAGTACAACAACATAAGATGCTGAAAACTGAATACACAAAACTAAAATGTCAAAACGACATGCACTCGCCACTTTACACTCCTTTCGACTTTTTTTGTACTTTTGGACTAAGGCTAATCAGGCCGCACTGTAAAATATAGGCTATGCATAAAAGATGGCGAAATTTCAGATATTATATTCAGGTGTTCTGTGGGAGATTCGAGCTGGTCGTGGATCGTAGAATTAGGGAAAGGGGGAGGTATATTATAATAATATTTTTGGAGAATCCAAACTTTATTTTCACTACCTCGAATAAAAGAGATAATTAATAATTTGACTTGACTTAAATATCAATATTGCTGCATATTCGGTCGTAGACCTACTAGACCAGTCACTTGACCATGGGCCTGAATTTTTTTAGTGGGGGCATAGTTGGCCCCCGTCTAGCTAAGGGCCTAAGGCCTACCCCCCCCCCCCCCCCCCAACACACACAATCAGCTACAGGCCTGTCAATACGCCATTCTGTATCACCAATATTGATGTTTGTGTGTAGACTTTAGGCGTATTCTTCTACCTGACCTTTGTTCTTTCACTCAAGGTCACCTCGTTACATCATACAACTTCACGTCTGTTTGGGTTTCAAAATGGTTCGGCTGGCGCAATTTGTCTAGAATTATCCGCGTTTGAAAGTAAGAATATCGACTTGTCTCTTCTTGAGACTCGGCCAAATTGAGGCATTTTTGAAGGAATCGTCCAATTTTTGCTTTGCCTAGTCCCTAGGATAGGTCCAAGTTTTCCTCGCGCTACCTAAATCGGGGAAGAATATCGATTGACAAAATGAAGAAAACACGAAGACAAAAAGCGAATTTCACCAACCGAAATTCTTCAAAAGATCAATAATGACGAAATAATGACGTAATAAGGATTAAATATAGACGTAAACATTGAATTATCTACTTTGTTGTCTAGCAACAGTAGCAACCCACATGAAAATAGAAATATTAGACCCAATTTTATCAGCCTAGAACAGAAAGGTAATAGAATCAAAACATTTCATTTCATTCCAACAATGTAATTGGAGATCAATGCACTTGTGTTGGGTACAATATTGTTTGTAACATTTTACTTTGCTATCATCTTCACCCTGTCAAGCTATTACAACAACCGACATTGGTACGCTTCTATACTGGCAAAATTGCTCTCATTGCACACTGCAAGGCTTTTCCCGTCTTCATTAGCCCAATTAGGTTCAGAAGAGTCCGAAGTAAAACTCTACTCATTTTATTTTGTTAATCCTGTGACTAGCCAATGTTCTCAGGGCCGTCAATTCTATGATATTGGCCATTTGTCATAAATATTTTAAACGGTTCATTAAATCAGTAGTAAAAAAATAATAAAAAAACAATGAACTAGTGTTCAACAACATTCAAATATTGGAAATCTAAATTAAAATCAAAAATCAGAAAATACGATCTGCCGCAGGCGTAGTTCATTTTTTCACCTGATAATGACAAGGTAAATAGTTGAAACTGTGCATTGGAGTAGAAAACCAGAATATTGCGCTCCGTGTTCGAGCGTAAGAAGTTGAACTCCGATTTATTTCATTCTAATTAGGCCACTGCAGTGAAATCTTTAATATTTGAGACGATAAGCGTCACCGAACACTAACAATAGAAAACCTTCACCTTCGCTGAGGAAAAAACAAAAGACGATAACTTGAATCATGACTTACAGAAATAATAAATCTCCCAGGGAAACAACACCCCTCAGACCCTAGATTTCCCCGGAGACCCACTCCAATCCCTACCCCCGGATCCATGGAGTTGATAGAATCTCTTGTCTCAAAAAATAATATTAATGTTTCTATGACAACGCTTACAAGGTTTTTGGAGATGAAATGCTCCTTAAAAGAAATACCCGCCCCAACACTTCCCAACCATCACCTCGCAACTATCATCCCCCAGCCCCGATTACACCGCTATGATCCATTAAATATCCTCGTGACCAACCGAAAAGAGGATGTCAGTGTTTTCTTTAACTTGACTAACCGATTTCATCAGCTTGTACGTTACAAAGAATGAGATCAATAAGAAAGCACCTTGATGGCTGACAATAATGATGAATAATGGAAAAATAGAAATAACTTTACGATTATAGAAAATTCTGCTAAAAATAAACCTCGATCGATAAGTTCTGCTTATGTTTTTAAAACATTGTTTATGAATTATTGGATATAAAAGGGAGGTTTCGACAAATTTCACTCTTTGTGCGTAACTTGTGCTCTGTTTCTCGTGGTCTTGTCGAATTGAGCGACCAGAACCTGCGTCCAACTGGTTTAAAAGAACCGCTCATATCTCTAGCCGAATTATGCATCTCAAACTTCTCGATAAGCGCTGAGTCATTTCATTTTCAAAATCGATACAAAGCTTGTCAAAAAGTTTTAACGTCTGGTAAGTTTTAAAGATTTAACGCCTTACTCATGTCAGACAGAACGACAAATTTTCAATAATTTCTTTAAAATAAAAGAATGCTTTCACTCCCAAATTCAATCAATGTCAACAGCAATCAAATATAATGAAGTATTACGCCCAATTTTCTGCACGCTTACGAAATGAAATGTAATTGGACTAATGAAATGAAATAGAGTTTTATATCCTACTGTTCTGTATCTTATTAGACTAATGAAATGAAATGTAGTTTTATATCCTACTGTTCTATATCTTATTGGACTAATGAAATGAAATAGAGTTTTATATCCTACTGTTCTGTACCTTATTGGACTAATGAAATGAAATAGAGTTTTATATCCTACTGTTCTGTATCTTACTGGACTAATGAAATAACATAGAGTTTTATATCTTACTGTTCTGTATCTTATTGGACTAATGAAATACATAATCGTTCAATATCACCAAAAATAGAATAATGGAGTTGCACGTCCTATTCTGCATTCTGTGCGTTATAGTTTTTCTATAATTTCTATAAAAATGGCATCCGATGTCGGGAAATGGTTAAATAAAGTTTAAGATCGATTATTTTGTAATCCTGGATTTATCTGAATCACTTTGGGAGGATAGTATTCATGCTGGAATGTCGTCTGCTTTATTTTTACCCATGCGCCATTAGCTAATTAAATCTTAGTTAACGTCTTGGAGTGGAAACACAGCGTCGAGATCTCGGATTTCTTTCAATTTTGAATCCCAAGAAAGAAAATACAGCGCTGATGTGTCCAAGCTTATAGTGCCAACGTTGCTTGGTCGTATTACCTAGTAGTCTACCTAGGTGTAGCGTAGATCAATAGACAAAACCAACCCCCACAATCTATCCCTCATTCATTATTTTTCGACTGCTTACACCAAAATATAGGGCAAGAAAATAGTATTATCGCACAGTATACGGTCTGAGTAAAGCATTTACGGGCTTCAATACCAATTCCCCCCCCCCCCCCTCAACCACAGCACACACAGCCCTTCCCCTCTTTTCAGGAACCCTGACAGGATTCAGAACTTAAACTCTTCATCTCAAAAGTAAACTGATATTTACTGTATTAAAAATTGTGAGATGGTATCGAATAGCCCTACATCCGATGTTACTATCGAAACACCAGCTGGTCTATTGAACATTGTTAAAAATCAATAATTCATATCGATACGATCAGAATATCTTTACAAAGGTCATACATTTTCATATTTTCTTACAATTCTGAACAATTATTATTAAATTAAACAGTGGAGCCGAGTATGAAAGGGAGGGGTCGGTATAAAATCCCTAACGACCAACTGCACCAACCGGAAGTATAATATGGCGCGAAAACGGCACTGCTAATAATATGCATAGGTCTCGATATCGCCCTTAAAGGAAGGGGTGGGGTCAGCTATTATATGGAAGTTCCATTACCATCAACCTCGCACTAAGTCAGGAGTTCGAATCCCAATAGAAAGTATTTTCATGGATATCTCACCAGGTGTGTCGGTGCCGTATGTTCTAATTCTCAATTCTCCCTTAATTGGTTTTTACTCTAATTGAAAATGGCTCATAATGGTTCCTGATAAGAAAAGAACTCATGCAATATTCACAGACGGTGTCTTATCGAATTCCGCTTCTTTGAATAAAAAGACAACGGCATGCTTTGAAGTTTTTTTAAGGCCTATCATTTATTTATGATTAATTTACTAAAGTTATGCTTGATTAACCACGTGTAGCGGCATATAGATATATGGTCAATTTCAGAATTATTATACAGATGTATACGTAATTGTTATAGTTTCAAATATGGGCTTAACAGTCATTGTACCGGTATTCGTGTAGCCTGCTTAAAGCCAATTGAAGATTGTGTAGGACTTGTAATATATTAATGAATAAAGGGTTGGAAAATAAGTCACGCGTATGTCGAAATAGGGTTATTATCTTTCAGTTTAAACTGAAATATAGGTAGTCTAGTTGCAATAGTACAGTACATGTATAGCCTACATTTTTCTTTTGTGAAGGGTCAAAAATCACGTTTTATTTGTATAAGTAGATCTGAAAAGGCTATATACATGTAGTCAAAAAAAATGGAGCGAGTATCTACAGACAATATTAAATAAATGCACGGATGCATGTGAAGGACAACATTCATTGCAGTTGGCATGTTGACTCACTTAAAAGGAAATTAAACGAATGGAGTTTTACATCCTACTGTTCCGATCTAACTGGGCTCATGAAGGCGGGCAATACCTTACACCATGCAGTGTGCAATTAGGGACATTTTGCTAGGGCAACGACATTTATTTATTCACTTAACAAGAGCTAGAATTACATTGGTCTATTTCAAGTACTGAATTGAATTTTAATTATCACACAAATCGTCGTATTAGCCCACATCTTAGCAAAAATCAATCATCAATAATAATCAGATAGAGAACGTCTGCTCCTTGCTCGTTCTGACGTTCTTTGAGTCAGCAGACGACAAGTTAGATATTGATTTTGATTGGGTGAATTAATCTTTTGATAAAAGCCGACAGTGATCTGATGCTATCTATTTAATGAAATACGGCGGACGTTGGGAACTTATTAATCGTCTATTCAAATCTCTTCATCGAATTATCCCGCTATTTCTATTCAGTCTGTCGTTAGGTGTCCGCCATTTTGTGACCTCGCGATCGATGTTAGTGATTTATAAACCTTTCGTGATAAACGGAAGTGATTTAATTGACTGGAACAGAAATTGAGTTGTTAATAAATAGTGTGGAAGACCACCAGACCTTCAGGCAGTTATGGAACCATTCTTTGATGATCTATCAAAAAATAACAACTATAACGACTTATAAGGCCATTGCTTAGCATTATATCTTCCATTTGACTCATCGCATGCTTCCGACAAATGTTTCAGATACACAATCCTCACCAGGAAAGCTTTAAAAGGGGACACGAGCTCTCATGTTGCTGACGTGTTTCAGTATAATAATTGCCTATGACATGAGCCTCCATTTGACGATTCTGTAGGCCTTTCTCGACTCACCATCCCCCCCCCCCCCCCTCCACCAACACCACCTTATTATTCATAGAAATGCCACTGAACGCATGTAAAGAAACAAACCGGTAGGCCTACTAAAGAATTTGTACAAGAAAATAAAATATGTAGGTCAGTGGGAAAACGAGAAAGTCAGACTAATTCATTCATCATGCACATTTCATAGTCTCAGGTAAATGTCAGGTTAGTCCGAAATACTCTGACTGTTATTCAGGTACATCCGAATGCCAATTAAGGTGAGTGGTAGTCCGAAATATTTTGACTGTTATGCAGGTAAATACCTGGTAAGTCCTAACTACTATGAGCACAAAATATTAATTTTTGATTTAAGGCCTTTGATTGGTTAAAATTAAAAATAGCAAGAGGCACTGTGACAAATATTTGATATGAACATCCATTACCCATACCAAAATATTGATTGGCAACAGGAGCGTGTCTTAATAAACCTAAAACATCAAGCCCCGAATTCAGAATTAAATACCAAGGCCAGAATGATCGAGCGGCAGGTCGGTTACTTACATTCCCCGTAATAAAATATATATATTACCCTTGGATTGTCTTACTTATATAATTGATTCATCCAATAAAACGCCGATTAACTTAATATATTTATTTGGATGTATTAAAGATGGGCTGCAGCCAGACAGCCAAACAAACAACAAGGAGAAAGACTTGGACATCTTTAGTAGTACATGTCTGGATCACACTTATGTTTATAAACTTACGCTCTGTACCCAAATGAAACCTTCCTTCACAAATAAACTGACTGGTGTGGGGGGGTTGTTGGTTCTTTATAAGTATTTAACTAATCTGATGCAATACAGCAGACGAAAATTAACATTCATGAGATACTTAAACCCATCTGTTAACAAATTATATCATATACATTTATATATATACATTTTCACTTCCTTCTTATGGCTGATGTAATGTACATATCATCTTCACAATGTCAGGTTATTGCTAACTTCGTCTTATACTTTGACTGCATTGTATCTCATCAGTTGTAAATGCAGTGATTTGGTTGGATTGTATACGTTAGCGAATACAGCCAATCAGAATCCTCGACAGGGGAGCAATAAACCATAATGTTTACAGCCTGTCTGTCGAGTGCTATGATTGGCTGTATTCGCTGGCGTCCAATGTTATCAAATCGCTGCATTCCATGATATAGAAGAAAAGTAGCTATTACAGCCAAGGTATAAGACGTAGTTCGTAAAGTTCGCTTGACATTGTGAATATGTGTACCCATGTTATGTTATGAATCATAACAACAACTTTATTGAAAGTTATTCAACCAATTTAAATTTTTGCTGTTACCTAGGTGCACTTTATGCCTATGCCATACGAAGCTAGGTATAATTCTTACACACGGAAATAAGTAAAAACCAAACGTTCGTATGCACTGTATGCAGTATAAAATGTTTGAATCATTGCCTCTATAACTTATTGAGAAAAAGTTAAAAACACACGCCAAAATATCCAAGTTGTTGGAATGCGACCTTCAATTGCACTTCATGCATTTTACACGTGCGTTCATCAATGCATTGGAAACAATTTCAGATTAATCTATTACTAACGAGAATTTGATATACTCAACTAAAAAACACATAACACTGCCAAATTTTTATATTTTTTCGTGCTGTTTATTCGGGGTTATTTCGGTGCATTTTGGTTTGTTTTGCAATCTTATAACCCTACAGTTCAATGACTTTTGTTTGGCATTGAAATCCGGTTGAAGCTAAAAATAAAAATTGTTTATTCCAGATGCTTAATTTTGATGTAGTCTGATATTCTGTAGAATCGGGGTACACTATGGCCCCTCGTGGACCCCATGATATCAAAAAGAAGCCCCCTGGATTGATGACATTGATGAACTTGTTACCATAAAGACTAAGTCACAAGACGTGTCATGTTTTACTGTACCACATTAAAAACTACTGGAACCACAATTGTTTTTAATATAAAATCATTAGTTTACTATATCAACATTGGTGACCAAGAATTCAGAATATCTTAATGGTTTTCCAAATTGGCTCCAGATTTCAAATTGGCGACCTCCATTAGCACATGCGTACCCTATTTATTACTGTGGTTTTCATTTGCCATATGAAACTATCGTGTCCAACGATCTAGCAAAATTTAAAGGCACGTGTCCTGATGTGATTATGATTTCAGAAATTAGTACCCCTATATTCAGTCCACTAACACTAACCTTGGATAAAGGCCAGTGTTCAAAGCAAATGATGAGAACTGTAATTTTGTCATTTAGAAAATGTTAAAACAAAGGTCATGTGAAGGTCAAATAGTTTTGACGTCTGTCAATAATAGTCCGATATACTCTTGATTGCAGTCATAAATGGCAAATATCCAGTCATCGTAAAAAAAAAGAGTAATTGAATTTTTGAATTATCTAATCTACATAGTAGCCAGGCGTGAAGCTCAATTTCATTTCATTGAGCTTTGAAAGAAGTTTGGATACAGAGCAGTAGGCGTAAAACTCCAATTATTTTCATTTTAACGGTCATTTAATTGAATGTCACACATGTTTAGTATATCATATTTGTCGTCCTTACAGCTGGCATGAAATAGGGTAATAATTCAGGAAGTATCCATATGGTATATCAGCCAATTTGAAATGCCAATGAATTTTTAATGAAATGGTGTTTTACGTCCTACGTTTCTGTTTTTAATTGGGTTAATGAAGACGGGCAACAACTCAACCAGTTTCAAAGTATCTAAAGTATTTTATTATTGAAAGTTAACCTACGTTTCGAAACAAACTGTCCTGTTGAGGATTTTGATATCATGGAATCAGCCAGAACAACGAAACTTTGTTAACTATTTTGACAAATATCATCTCAAACCCATTGTTTTTCCTTCTAACTTCATGACCTACGCCAGGGCTTTTAGAGAATACTATTCTTATATGTTCATCAGACTATCAGACGTGTACTAATTATGCACATAAACAGGTAATCTATATACAGGTAAACATTGTTGATATATGTCAACCTGTTACCTGTAATTAATGATAAGGACTACGGGTAACTAAGTTATTTGTCAGGTGTGAACTCGCTAGACATAATAACTGTCAAAATGTATATACAATATCATCTATTATACTTATATACCTTTCTGATAAATAAACTTTTTATTTACTTGAATAAACTTATACCAGGATATAAACTAACATAAAATAAGCTAAAGTTGAAAAGAGCAAATTAGAATATGAATGTATTATGTGTCAGTCAGTTCACAGGGATATTATAAAGATGCAATAGCGTTGGATATATATGAATAATAGCTGCACAAGTGTAAGAAGACATTATACATGGCTTAGTATGCTATGGAAGCACATAGCGATAATACTATGGAAGCACATAGCCACTATACTATAGAAGTACATAGCGACTAGTGACTATACTACTTGTGAGTAGCGTTCGGTATCCATGACCACTTTCATTATTAGCAAACCATACACAACTGGTAATCATTCTGGTGTGAGGGCACCTTTAAACTTTGTTTCCTTATCTCTAACAATTGCACGATGCAATACCATTGAAATTGGCTCAAGCACGAACATGCAAATAAAGTCCTGTTGGCAAAATGACTATGGAAGACAATACAGGCCACATTTTTAATTTTAAGAAACTTGCAAAGTTCAACGTGTTGTCTTCACTGGTCAAACAGAAAAAAGGGACGTAAAACTTCATTTCATTTTTTCAACATTTGGCTCCAATATAAATTAATACATGGTTTATATTTGCTACAATATAGTTGTTAAATGATTTATATTTGCTATATTTGCTATATTTGCTACAATAATAACGTTAATAATATATTTATGTAAATAAATAGCATGATGCAATCCGTTAGAAATGATGCAATTTTATATTGCTTTGTTGGCTTGTAACACAGACCTTACCGTATCGGTCAATAAACATGCGCTCCAAATTGATATTCAAATCAATATATACGTGGTATGTATGTAATCCTATATATATGTATAGGTATATTATAGTGTTATTTCTTTTAGGAACCATTTTAAGTAATTATATATGTAATGGCAAAATTTGTACAAATCAAATCTTAGATCGATACGTGGGTGGCTTCTAATGTTTCAATTCTGTTAAACGGGCGAAATGATATTTAGAAATGAAATGAATGGAGTTTTACGTCCTTTTTTTCTGCAGATATGATATTTAGTCTTGAAATGATTATCGATGGCACATAATATATCTTCAAGTTTCATCACTGGTTTTATGACGCCATCTAATCTCGTAGAAAATTTGAGATCAGCAGACGTCGGGTGGGAAATGGAAAACAGCTCTAAAAGAAATGGAACAATGTTCTTTCAGGATTTGAACTAGTGTTAAAGAGGGGCTACAAGAACCAATCCCTTACTTGCCATAAAAAAAATAGGGATAGGACAAGACCCTTGTACTGGTAGAAATCAATGTCAATAACTTATTGTAAATACCCTTTAGGTGCGAGTAATCCATCCTTCGACCCTTAACATGTCGGAAATTACATTGAACGACCCATAATGAAAACAAATTAGCCTGGCCTACTATATGTAAATTACCCTAGTAGCCTAGCCTTTAGGCCCATTCTTACAGGTCACCGAAAAAATACCACAGTGCCAAGCATGTCTTTCGTAGGAATTAGGCCTATTAGATCCTATATTTAGAGATATCCTAACCTACACTGACTATAAATTCTAAACCAACTGTCCAGATTTATCAAAACAAACCAACGACCACGTGGTCCTAAACTTGAAAAATCGAAACTAGATTTTTGAATCAATTCCTCACACGTGTGCAGGGTCAAGAGAGTGCTTTCGTGCTGACGTTTCTAGCCCAGCCATATTCAAAATTCAAATCAAATGACCTTAGCCAAAATACAGTTGTTTACCATATGTTTGAATGACTTTCCCCTGTTTCCGTTGTGAAGTAGCGTATTCCATTGTTTTGTTTGTAAAGTCAAATAGACGTGACAAGTTTGGCGGGAGAATGAAGTTACTATAGTAACGAGTTCGACCACGTGGTTTAATCAATATGTTTATGATTTGCGTTAAATACATCTTTGATGATGCAATGTTTTGAAATACGATTCCTTGTGCATGGGAAGGGCTAGATTGGCGTGTTTGGATGTGAATGCGGATGTTTTTGTCGAATTTTGTCTTCGGTAAAGGGTGTGTTCGAAATGTGATTCCGTTTTGACCACCGATGGTTGTGTTCGATACCATACCATGTTTGGTGAGTGCTGTACAAGACTGTCGTTTTTGTAATAAAAGTGGATTGATAAAAGTTGCGGCTTATACGTTTTAAAATTCGTGCGAATGTGTCATGTGAATAGGCTTTTGAATGTAGCCTACCCTACACAGAGCATAAAAATGAAAAAGAAAAATACTCACTTATGCAAATGGCGGCTAAAAGTCGTACAGCGTCGTCCGGCTGTGTACAATCAGGAAAAAGGGGTTCAATAACATAATAAGCGAAGGTAAGAGCCACGATGGCCTGGGAACAGGGTCGCACTATCATACACTCGACCCATAATCTCAGAAACGCCAAAAATGGTCCAAAAGCCTCAAAGAAATAGGCATAGTCTGCGCCAGATCGCACAATAGAGGTACCAAGTTCTGAATAGCAGTAAGCTCCGATCATGGAATATACTCCCGAGAGAACCCACACGATTAAAGACAACCCAACACTACCACATCCCTCCATCACTCCTTTCGGACTAACGAAGATACCGGACCCAATAATGGATCCCACAATCACAGTTACTCCATTCAGGAGAGAAATTCTCTGTTTTAATTCCACGGGTCCACCTTCTCCGTCTGCTTTCACTTCGCCATTTTTCGGTGGGTTATCATTGACCACGTATTTTTTTGAATCAGGTTCCGCAATCATCGGAGACGCCGTATCATCCATGGCGGCACAATTGATAAACAAACAACACACTAAACGGTTAAAAATCCTGAGAGATGTGTGTTGAAGAAAATAAACGTGGTATCCACTCCGTACAACGTGGTACAATGATTTTCACGTCTGTTCACAATCTGCGCGTGAACCGATTCTCTATTCCTCGTTTACTATAGAATCTAAAACTCTGTCTCCAATCAATGAACGACTATGACGTGAGAGCTCATTAATATTCATGAGCATCCATTCATCGTTCGTTAGCCCTACCCACGTTCCGCACCAACGCTTTGGCTTAAGTACTACTATAATAATTGCACTGCAGATGATACTTATTTCATAATCAACGAATGAACTTAATAAAACTGAACTCCGAATCTGTCAAATTTGCCCACAGGCATATGTTAAAAATAGATCCAGTCCTAGTTAAAATACAACTATCTACACGTTATATTTCTATATGATACTTCAAAATGTCTGTTATCTTACGGTATCATTTAATTGTAATAATAAATGTAGTTCTTCTTACTTCCTTATAGGATTACAAGATAATAAACTAATAACATACCAACGGAAGGTCCTATACCGTACCACCGGATTGGTGGATGATAGACGCTACGATCAGTTGGCTGAAAGCGGACGTTAATTTATCATCTACAAACAACTATCAATTAAAACATCCGAAGTTAAGTTTCGAAAAGTTGCCACATTGAATATATTTCACCATAGATATAGGCCTTTTATAACAGAACCTGAAACATGTTGTTACCGTTCTACAATTGATATATTGGGCACTATTTTAACAGTGGTATTTCTATATCACTCTACAATTGATGTATCGAGCACTATTTTAACAGTGGTATTTCTATATCACTCTACGATTGATGTATTGAGCTCTATTTTAATAGTGGAAATATTTTCAGTCTTCAGTTGTGATGTAAACAAGCTCAATTGAAATATGCTCACATAATAAACGGGAAAATTTAACCACAAAATTCGTGAACAGTCGTCGCATTTAGATTAGCTTTAAACAATCGTCACGGTTCAAACTTAAAATTCACTATATTATTGCCAGGTGTCTGCTCACGTTTGTGACGTCAATATTGCCTGACGTCTGCTCGGTTTGTGACGTTATTATCGCCAGGCGTTTGCTTAGGTTTGTGACGTAAAATCGTAGCTACATGTTTACATTATACATTTTCTGTGCATTTCAACTTTTCGCTACTGTCACTTCCAGACGACTAAAAGTTTTTACCATGTTACTTCAATGCCATCTAAACACACCCCACCCGTCCGTCCTTTTGATGCCAAAGAGCATTGATTAAACATAACGAACGCCTGTGTACTACTCCATAATATTGTCTTTACGAGTCTTATCTAAGGAACTGATAAAAGTATTTCCTTATATGGACAATAAAATTAGGTTAGTAGGGTTCTGTCTAATGAATGAAAACACGATTTTCATAATAAAATGATCAACAATGGGCGATCCTTCTTCATATTTGATAATCAGAAGATTTCATCTACAACCAAGTTGGAAACAGACAAGGAACAGCTATAGTGTCTGGTGCGTTGTCTAATGTTGGTCTAGAGTTATTGATGCAAAAGAAAACTGTTAAAAACATGGTGTGTTCCCGCTCAAGTCACGAGAAATGTGTTCATGTCATGGCTCTTGCTTTCAAATACCGGCCTGTGTCGAATCCCAACCCCGTCAGCCGACATCAAAATAATATGGGACATAACGACACATAGCAGTCATAACCAGACTAGTCTCTAACGCCCAGACTTCTCTGCTGTCCGCAGGCAAAGTGAGACTAGATGCTAGACGCTACGATCAGACGTCAATTTTTCAGACTTTTTCCTCATTTCTTAAACAAAACAACAAACATTACACAAACTGACTGAAAATTTTCAACAATTTTTATTTATTTTGTCTCACATTTATAGGAAAAAGACGTCCACAAACGACAAACATTCAGTATAAAAACATGGTCAGGGTCAGACGGAGGCCGATTGCGAGAGTTAAAGCGACTGAGGAGCAAAATCGCTACGCTTTACGGCGAATAGTCATCATTTTGTCTCTCAGCACTGGCTGGAAATTCCAAAAAAATAAAACCTTGTTTGTTATGTTTCCTATTTCTAGGGAAAAACGTCCACGAACTTAAAAAATGAAGCCCTGTAACACCCTTTTTTGTCAGACGGGTGCCAGTGAGAACGTTACGTGAGCTATCAGCTATAGGGGCAGGCGAGAGTCAACCAGAAGTCTCGTTTCTAGGTTTCATTAGGTCGAGGGGCCAGGTAATGGCCTCGAATTTATCAAGAGGGACGTGCATTTCAAAAGTCAACGCCGAGCCAGCTTAATTAATAGACTTTCGCCTATAGTAGGCCTACCCTCTCCTTTTTCTGGGTCTTACATCATAATGACCATCTTTTAATTAAATATACCAGTTGTTATGGTAACTAGACATTATGTTGTCTGTACGAATTTTGAAAGTATGCATTAAAATGTGTGAAAGATGGCTTGATGGTTCTCTCAAAACAATACTGTCAATTATGTTCAAATTCCGACCATATTTTGAAAAGAAAACCGAAACAGTCATACCCATCCATGCCCAAATTCAGCACAACACCAACGCTTTCTGCATCTCGCCAAAGTTTTGATTTGGGAGAGCAAGCGGTTTTTTGAGTTCAGAGGGGTTCTCTTTTTCAAACCTTTAAGCCTAATTTTCTCTCAAATTCGACACAAATATAATCCGTTTCTGATAAAAAAAATTGTCAAAATCTTTCAGTTTCTCTTCAATTGGATTACAGTAAGTGAAAAAATTCGCACTTGGACAAATTTCACAAAGCAATTTTGCCTCAGGGAGGGTTAATTTTTGAGTAGCCTACTTACTGTAAGCAGAAAAAACAACACAGGCGACACTAAGAGGGTTAACCTGTCTTTAAGAAGATGGTAATTATTTTGACAATGCCCGAGGAAATAGGTCAAAAAAAATATTAAGCAAACACGTATGCTAGTTTGGAATTATAAAATGATAGGCCTAGGCTACGTCTTTCAAATGATTTAGGGGAAAGTGGGGCATGCGATGCGGTATTTTTAATAAATGACAAAGCATAGGCTACGAGAGCGTGCATGCTCAAAACCCCCTCCCTCTTCACCCTTACGTTAAACCCTTCTTAAAAATGGAACAGGATCATTATGTCAACGAGGTACACAAGGGCCAATTCGCAATTTGCCTTAGGAAAGTCTTTCCAACCGTCATTAACCCTTGGCTCATTTCGTAAGGAATTCCTTATGACAGCGACACAGGTCATAGATCGAAATCTGTTTCGCTTAATTAGATTAAGGTGGTCTAATTGGAGGATCAAAGAAATCGGTTAGTCTATGAGGATCTGATTAATTTTTGAAGTACAAAAATGTAAACAAAGGCTTTACAACATGACGTCATCAATTGATACGTAACACGTCATTGATACACATTGCGTCATACCTTAGTAACATTACGTCATTAATATCTGTTTGGCAGATGGGCCTAGAAGGGACTCTGCAAGTTTTAGAATCCAATCTTGAAGCAATCAAAGGTAAAATATTATGTTTTTTCGTTTCTTTTCAATTTAAAATAGGCCAATACTTCAAACAATAGGGACAAATATTTGATTTTTTTGTGGATAAAAAATAGTAAAGATTGCAATCTGCCTTTGAACACCTTTCCTTTGTGTGATGGTGGGCAACTAGGCCTAGGTGGCAAAACTTTCTTGCTAGTAGATGTAGATGTCAAATTGCCATGAATGTTAGGCCTAGCCCAGAGCATATAAATTTTTAAGGGAACATCAGTAGGCCTACTTTTCATAGATTACCCTATGGCCTATTTGGAATCATTTAACAGAAGAAGATATGAATTTCAAAGAACTTAGCATATATGCTAAACTGCAATTAAAGCACCTCATTTTTGCGTTTCTGTGGACTGGATTTTTCAGCAGTATTAATACATAAAATTTCTGTCTCTTAAAAAGATTGAAAGAGGTTTTCTAATTTTTTATGTGTATCAGGGGACACTACTGATAAAATCAATTTACTCCATTCCAATTTTCAATCAGATGTCCGTGATTCCTGCAATTCCACTAAAACTAAGTGTTTGATTAACCCAGCCTTATTGTGATAAAGCATTCTTTTTGCGATTAGTGACCTGATCAAACACTTGCAGGAACCATAGATGTCTGATTAAAATTTGGAATGGTGCAAATTTATGCCATTGGTGTCCCAGAATGCCAGATACACATAAAAAATACCGGTACCAGTAATATATCTTTTTTGCGATATATTTAATAACCTGGTATGTTACCATGTGACTCCATAGTGTCTATTTGATCAACACTTCAAGAAAGTTCATATTTAAGATTTATCACTACATTTTATTAAAAACTTAGCAAAATAGCAAACAACAATAAAATATTCATTACAAAAAATTCCGAAAGAAAAATATAAGTAAGCTTATATAATAATATTGATGTAACTGGAGGGAAACTGTTTTTAGTGTATAAGTTGGTAACAGTAACAAGTACAGTGTACAATATTACACAATAAAATATAAACTTGATAATTTGTACTGTAACTGATATATGTGAAAAGTAGGTAAGTTGGTAAAAATATGCTGTGTAATTTTGAGTTTATCAATATCTTATATATATAAAGAATAAACATTTCTAAACAGAATAAATAGCATCCTGGTGTTTTTATATCTCAAGTTAACCTCACCAGTTCATGAATGGTTTCATAATAAATACTGTTTTTAGAAATATAAAAACACAACTTCCAAAAACAATGAGTTTCATGCTATGGTATTTTCAGACAACTGACGTATTTCATTAAGAGACAAAAGACGTGTGTTTAGGCCATTAATGATGGATTCCTTTAGTTTTAATTGTGTAGACTTTAACTCTGGTATCAATGGACCAGGATATTTTGTAATTATTCTAACTTAAGTTGCCAAATTTTGAGAGTTCAGTACTACTTTCATATTTTTGATGTTTAAACGACTGAATATGGTTGTAAAATCTGTGTTTAAGTGTGTTTTTAGTCAGTCTATTGAGCACTATTTTAACACTGAGAAACTTTGTTATTAATTGTAAATACAGTTTACAGTTAATGCTGTACTGTACAATTTATGATAGAAAGTGACCTATAACAGATTGATGCGGAAGCCTCAATAACAAAAAATAATACACCTTATTGTATTAAATACATAATCATGTTTACAGAGTTGTAAAACTTTATAAAACTTATATAATTAATAACAAATATAAAAACATAAAAAACTTAAACAATCTAATAACAAGCTAAAAAATATTAAAATAAGCTATAGTTATTCACTTGGAATGTAAGAAGTAAAATAAAAAACTATGTTATAATTATTATAATGATATAAACCAAGAGAATATAATTCTCAATCAAACTTAAACAATCTAATAACAAACTAAAAAATATAACAATAAGCTATGTTTATCTAGGACTATAAAAAACTATGTTATAATTATTATAATGATATAAACCAAGAGAATATAATTCTCAATCAAACTTAAACAATCTAATAACAAACTAAAAAATATAACAATAAGCTATGGTTATCTAGGACTATAAAAAACTATGTTATAATTATTATAATGATATAAACCAAGAGAATATAATTCTCAATCAAACTTAAACAATCTAATAACAAACTAAAAAATATAACAATAAGCTATGGTTATCTAGGACTATAAAAAACTATGTTATAATTATTATAATGATATAAACCAAGAGAATATAATTCTCAATCAAACTTAAACAATCTAATAACAAACTAAAAAATATAACAATAAGCTATGGTTATCTAGGACTATAAAAAACTATGTTATAATTATTATAATGATATAAACCAAGAGAATATAATTCTTAATCAAACTTAAACAATCTAATAACAAACAAAAACTAGAGCCACACGTGGCACAGAGTGGGACTTTGCAAATGTAGCAAAATGCAAAAGACTCTGAAAAAATCAACTTTCTACGATAATTACATCACGTGCAAGAACAGTCTAAAGTTGAGAAGAATTGTTTGGAAGATTGTTATAACAGAAGTAGACAGACCTCACAAATGAAAGTATCAGAAGATACTACTAAGTATCAGAAGTTATTGGTGAAGTTATCGGTGTAGTTATCGGTGTTATCGGTGTTGTTGTTATTGTTGTTATAGCTGTTGTATTGTATATCAAGAAGAAGAGTAAGTCATATACCAATTACAAATAGACCTAACATTTATCAAGCTATTATGAACTTGACATTATGAAGATGTAACCTTGTCTGTCTTACATTATCAAGTTATTATGAACTTGACATTGTGAAGATGTAACCTTGTCTGTCTTACATTATCAAGCTATTATGAACTTGACATTATGAAGATGTAACCTTGTCTGTCTTACATTATCAAGTTATTATGAACTTGACATTGTGAAGATGTAACCTTGTCTGTCTTACATTATCAAGTTATTATGAACTTGACATTGTGAAGATGTAACCTTGTCTGTCTTACATTATCAAGCTATTATGAACTTGACATTATGAAGATGTAACCTTGTCTGTCTTACATTATCAAGTTATTATGAACTTGACATTGTGAAGATGTAACTTTGACTGTCTTACATTATCAAGCTATTATGAACTTGACATTGTGAAGATGTAACCTTGTCTGTCTTACATTATCAAGTTATTATGAACTTGACATTGTGAAGATGTAACTTTGACTGTCTTACATTATCAAGCTATTATGAACTTGACATTGTGAAGATGTAACCTTGTCTGTCTTACATTATCAAGTTATTATGAACTTGACATTGTGAAGATGAAACCTTGTCTGTCTTACATTATCAAGCTATTATGAACTTGACATTGTGAAGATGTAACCTTGTCTGTCTTACATTCTCAAGCTATTATGAACTTGACATTGTGAAGATGAAACCTTGTCTGTCTTACATTATCAAGCTATTATGAACTTGATATTGTGAAGATGTGACTTTTTCTGTCTTACATTATCAAGTTATTATGAACTTGACATTGTGAAGATGTAACCTTGTCTGTCTTACATTATCAAGCTATTATGAACTTGACATTGTGAAGATGTAACCTTGTCTGTCTTACATTATCAAGTTATTATGAACTTGACATTGTGAAGATGTAACCTTGTCTGTCTTACATTATCAAGTTATTGTGAACTTGACATTGTGAAGATGAAACCTTGTCTGTCTTACATTATCAAGTTATTGTGAACTTGACATTGTGAAGATGTAACCTTGCCTGTCTTACATTATCAAGTTATTATGAACTTGACATTGTGAAGATGTAACCTTGTCTGTCTTACATTATCAAGTTATTATGTAACTTTGTTTATCTTCTGACCTACTTACTATATATTCCTGTTCTCATTTGAGTCAGTCTAATTAAAATCAGACCAAACTTTTGTTCCCTTTTTTTATTTACCTTTATTGTTAATGTAGCCACTACAGTTAGAGTCTGAAGATGGCCTTCTTGAACATTTTGTGACGCGAACAAAAGGTGCATTCAGAGTTTAATGCTTCCTAGAATAGATCTTCAGACTGCCTCTGAGTGTGCATCTTCACAATGTAAAGCTATTACAAACCTCATATTCACAATGTCAGGCTATTACAAACTTCATCTTCACAATGTCAAGCTTTTACAAACTCCATCTTCACAATGTCAAGCTATTACAAACTTTATCTTCACAATGTCAAGCTTTTACAAACTTCATCTTCACAATGTCAAGCTTTTACAAACTTCATCTTCACAATGTCATGCTATTACAAACTTCATCTTCACAATGTCAAGCTATTCTAAACTTCATCTTCACAATGTCAAGCTTTTACAAACTTCATCTTCACAATGTCAAGCTATTACAAACTTCATCTTCACAATGTCAAGCTATTACAAACTACATCTTCACAATGTCAAGCTTTTACAAACTTCATCTTCATAATGTCAAGCTATTACAAACTTCATGTTCACAATGTCAAGTTATTACAAACTACATCTTCACAATGTCAAGTTATTACAAACTACATCTTCACAATGTCAATCTATTACAAACTTCATCTTCACAATGTCAGGCTATTACAAACCTCATCTTCACAATGTCAAGCTATTACAAACCTCCTCTTCACAATGTCAAGCTATTACAAACTTCATCTTCACAATGTCAAGCTATTACAAACTTCATCTTCATAATGTCAAGCTATTACAAACTTCGTCTTCACAATGTCAAGCTATTACAAACTTCATCTTTACAATGTCAAGCTATTACAAACCTCATCTTCACAATGTCAAGCTATTACAAACTTCATCTTCACAATGTCAAGCTATTACAAACTTCATCTTTACAATGTCAAGCTATTACAAACCTCATCTTCACAATGTCAAGCTATTACAAACTACATCTTCACAATGTCAAGCTATTACAACCTTCATTTTCACAGTATCAAGCTATTACAAACTACATCTTCACAATGTCAAGCTATTACAAACCTCATCTTCACAATGTCAAGCTATTACAAACTACATCTTCACAATGTCAATCTATGACAAACTTCATCTTCACAATGTCAAGCTATTACAAACTTCATCTTCACAATGTCAAGCTATTACAAACTTCATCTTCCCAATGTCAAGTTATTACAAACTTCATCTTCACAATGTCAGGCTATTACAAACTTCATCTTCACAATGTCAAACTATTACAAACTTCATCTTCACAATGTCAAGTTATTACAAACTTAATCTCACAA
>NW_008706747.1:3922675-3923125 GCF_000327385.1 Lottia gigantea
TACAACAACATAAGATGCTGAAAACTGAATACACAAAACTAAAATGTCAAAACGACATGCACTCGCCACTTTACACTCCTTTCGACTTTTTTTGTACTTTTGGACTAAGGCTAATCAGGCCGCACTGTAAAATATAGGCTATGCATAAAAGATGGCGAAATTTCAGATATTATATTCAGGTGTTCTGTGGGAGATTCGAGCTGGTCGTGGATCGTAGAATTAGGGAAAGGGGGAGGTATATTATAATAATATTTTTGGAGAATCCAAACTTTATTTTCACTACCTCGAATAAAAGAGATAATTAATAATTTGACTTGACTTAAATATCAATATTGCTGCATATTCGGTCGTAGACCTACTAGACCAGTCACTTGACCATGGGCCTGAATTTTTTTAGTGGGGGCATAGTTGGCCCCCGTCTAGCTAAGGGCCTAAGGCCTACCCCCCCGC